>NC_050585.1:46217968-46517968 GCF_013368585.1 Megalops cyprinoides | reverse complement strand
CAGCCCGGTCCTCAGCCGGCTGAGAATGAGAGACGAGGAGCACGGCGAGAATGTGGTACGCGATTGGTGGGAGAAGTACAGCCTTGAGACACACCTGATTAAGATAATGGGAAACATGCATTCAAAGACATTTTGATCTCGAGATTTATGCTTAAATGCTTGAAATTTGTCTGTTAGACAAATATAAGTAAGTTGATGTCTATGTATGAATTTCTTTCTAAAACATTTTTAATCTTAATATTTTTGGCTACTTTGAAAAATCTAAAATATAAGATAGTTTTGGTTTGTTTAACACTTGTTTTTTGGTCGGTGCATAATTCCATTTGTGTTATTCCGTAGTTTTGGTCTCTTTACTATCATTCTATGTGGACAATAGTAAAAATAAAGAAGAACTCTTCTATAAGTAGGTGTGTCCAAACTTTTGACTGGTACTGTATTTGGGATTGTCTGGAGGGTTAGTAGAGCAGAGCTTAAATTGAATTGGCTGTAAAGTTGCTCCATCACATTGATATTGGCAGCAAGACAGGTTGTGGGGCTGTGCATGCTCTGAGTGGCATTATTAAGTTTAACCTTTGAAAAAGTAGCCATTTTTGATGAAGTACATTGTGCATGTAGAATGGTGCATACTGCTCTGATATAATCAGAATCCTTCCTCTTGCCATCCAGTGCTTCTGAACAGCTTCCAGTGAATCTGAAATCACGCTTGGGAGCTGGGAGTTTGAGAAAGATCTAGGTTTCGGTTGAACCTGCCGAGGTGCCAGTTAGTTGAGACAGATGAGCACAAGCCAAGGAAAAGCGGGCTTTAACTAATGTATACAGAGATTTTGGGGAGAGATTTCGACACATCCAGTGCGGCAGGGCGTCACAAACAGCCAGCCGTTATCAAGCCTGAGCCGGTCCTGCTTTCTCATTTGTCATTTAAATTCTAATCTGCGCATCCGCTCGGCTGTATGGATTAACTGGCAAGACGCCCTGACATTACTGAGCAAGCCACCCCTGTTCCTTGGGATGTTTGAGATTCGCTAAAAGGCGAGATAGAAGGGAGATGCACATTACATTACATTCATTTGGCGGACACTCTTATTCAGAGTGACTTCCAGCACAAAAGAACAGAAGTGTATCCATTCAAGTTGAATGAGCAACAGTATCAGACCAGGCTAACAACACCCTTAGACCAGTGAGAGTGAGCATAACACTGTTCGAGCCCTACCACAAGTTAATTTGCCCAATCTGACTAGACAAGGACAGCCAAGTGTACTACCATACATCAGTCACTAGATCACACACGTATAGATAAATGTGAGGATGTGTTGAGGAGCCGTCACAGTCTCAGAGTGTCACAGCCTCCCCCCCCCCCCCCCCCCCACAGAAACCTCTCTCCCTGTTCTGGCACCGGGACCCCGTGACTAATTGCGTCTCCCTTCCTCCCCCCTGACAGGGCACCAGCTACCAGAAGACGAATGCGGAGATCGAAATGAAGAAAATCAATAGAGAGGAGTTCTGGGAGCAAGCCAAGGTAGAAATTTGATTCCGGCTGTTGGCGGTGAAGGGCAGGTGACCCGGGCAAGGGCTTGGGGGTGGGATGGGGGATGGGCTGAGCACCGCCAGATCACTGTGGAGGGTCTCTGTGAAAGGCGCTGTGTCCCAAATATGTATATTTACAAGCAAAACGCATGTTTTTGCTCAGTTTTAGAGCCGGTGATTAGCTAATGTAAGGGGCACCTTCCTCCTGTCTCATCAAGCATTCTGCATGAGTCTCAAGGCATTCGATGCATCAAACTCCTGGCATTGTGCCTTTAGCTTCCCCTCCTGCTGCGAGCCCTATAGACAGCACAGAGCTCCACTTTGGTCCTACGAGTAGCTAGTCCTACATCCCTACCCTTAATCTGTGCTGATGTGCAACTTCCGTTTGCTCTGAGTCACGACAACAGCAGCTCCGTCAGCCCCCCTGATAAAATATTCGTGCCCTTAGCTGACTGAGGTAATGGTGCGGTAAGTCTGCACACAAGACGCTGTGAGTGCAAGGGCTTTCATTGTGAATAAGAGCACATGCGTGTTGGTTTAAGTGGTTTTTGGAGTGTCCGGGCGGAGAGGGTCAGACAACCCTTGGGGCTGGAATGGCATTGGGGGAAACAAACATCCCTCACAGTCCCTGGGTGGGGTTCATTCACGTTTACATTTACATTTACATTTTCATTTACATTTATTTGGCGGACGCTTTTATTCCGAAATGACTTGAGGCAGAGTTCAACTCAACACAAAGTTCACCTGTGTGGCTGTGGAGCCAGACCCCACCTTTGCGGCGGGACCGCTCTGCCCGGCTGGCGGAGAGAGACCGCGCCGCTCGTTCGCACATACACCTGGCGGTCGCATGGCGATCAGCGGGGCAGCCCACAGGTACACACCTCGCCTCCAGATGGCTCTTTTTTCCCAGGGATCACGTCGCGAGTGCGAGCGATCTTCAAAAAGCCCAATTGCTCATCCCGCCTTATCTCGGAAAAGTGACTTCAAAAGCGCCGGTCCCGACCGTTCGTGGCTGTTTTCTTATCGGCATTCCCTTTCGGTCCCGGCCGCACCTTTCGCGGCGGCCCTGGCGCATACTAATGAGGGGGAGGCTTGGTGAGTGGGCGGGACAGCGCGGAGAGTGCGGATATCTGCATTCCTGCTGCTCGGCGAGATATGAGTTTTTTAAAAAAAAGGGCTGCAGAAGACCCAAATGCAAACCTCAAACAGTAATGATAAACCGAGCTCCAGCCATTTAAAACTGGCAGGGCTGCAGCGTGCCAGTGTCACAGCTGAGGCCTGTGAGAAGGAAGAAATGGGCTTATGATAGATGTGTGCATCTATTTTCTGTCTTATGATGGTATGTACCACACTTCCCAACACCCCCCCCTCCCGCCCCCTCTGTCGTCAGCGCGAGGAGGAGATGCGCAAGGAGGAGGAGCGGAAGAAGGCGGCGGAGGAGCGGCAGAAGTTCGAGGAGGAGCGGATGGAGCTGGAGCGCAAGGAGCAGGAGGAGAGGGAAAAGAGGTACCGCGAGAGGGAGCAACAGATCGAGGAGCACAGGTAACCGGGGGCTCGACAGGAGCCTTCCTAGCGCCATCCCATGACCACCCCTCCCCACTCCCCGCCCCCTGTCCTCCCACTCTCCCCACCCCCCAGGTGTAACCTGACACTCCTTTATCCTTGTGCCCCCCCCCCCCCCTTCCCCATGTAGGAAGAAGCTCCAGGACGAAGAGGAGGCCAGAGAGAGGACGAGAAACCAGACCCTCATTGTAAGAGAACCCCCCCGTCGCGTTGGGATACTGCTGACCTTGAACGAGAGAGCCTGAGATTTAACTCACGGCTACCGTCAGGAGAACTTCAATGAGCTGTTTAATGAAGTATTGATGTCTGTTTTACGGTCAATGACACTGCTTAATCCAATCCAGAACGTGTCTCATTAATTGTGCTTCATCGCTAAACGCCGCCTGCTCTTTAATCAGATGTCATGAAAATGCAAAGCGCATGATCAAACATCTGTGCTTCCTCACCATGTCCCAAAAATGAGAAGGAAAACTCATACTGAACAAACAGCACAAAGGCTAAAGCACTTTCACTTCCCTTAGGTTAAAAACAACGCATCTCTTCCAAGAACATGTACAAGCAGAGGTTACGTGTGATAAAGATTAGGAAGTAAATGTTATTGCTTAGGAGTTTTCACATGTCATAAAATGGCAGATGGAATTTTTTTCATGTTCTGTACTATTTGTAGAAAGTCATGTGCCAGAGTATCTAATTTGAAGGCACACATATTGTGGAAAAGATGTTCTTTGGTGCCCCCTGTTGGTAATAAAGAGGGAAGCAAGTTAAGTAATGCTCTCGCTCTCTGCAGACAGTGGAGAGCTGTGAAGACAGTGCTCAGGACAAAAGGGAGTCAGAAGTGGAGGTGGGTTACTCTGGAGATCATCCACAAGGGGGCGTTGGAGGTCTACAAAACTGTGGTTGGCCAGCGCTATTATTTTTCCTGATGTTTGTTCTGCCTCATGAGTGTGTGTATTCACTGCTTTGCTGAATCAGCTGCATTACCTCGCCATCTTTTCTTTTACAGTACTTTCAAGTTAGTTTTGCATAAATTTTCAGATTATATGATCTTTTTTTGTAGATCAGGGTTAACATGTGACTTGAGTGCTGTACTAGACCTCCATCAGTACACACCTCTCTCATCTGTTGTGTTATTTATGGACATCCTTACAATAAGTAGGACTTATTAGGTTGTGTGTGTGTGTGTGTGTGGCTGAAAGTGTAATAGTTTTGTGTAAAAGTGTAAAAATCTGGCTCAGTATATTCCTGAGGTAGAGGGACCTGGCTGTGTGTGGGATGTGGGCTGAGTGAGTGTGTGTGGAAGTGAGTGTGTGGGGGGATGGTATGTGTGGAAACGAGTGTGTGTGTGGTGGTGGTGGGGGGGGGGGGTGTGGAAGTGAGTGCGTGGGGGGGATGGTGTGTGTGGAAATGAGTGTGTGTGGGGGGGGATAGTGTGTGTGGAAATGAGTATGTGTGTGTGTGAGGGGGGGGGGGGGGGGGTGTGGAAGTGAGTGTGTGGGTGGGATGGTGTGTGTGGAAATGAGTGGGGGGGGGGTGTGTACATGCGCCCGCCTGCGACTCAGGCTGTGTGGATGTGTGTTGACAGGAGGCGGCGGCCATCATTGCCCAGCGTTCGGAAAACCCGAGGGATTTCTTCAAGCAGAAGGAGCGTGCCGTGGCCAGCGGAGTGGACAGCTCCCCTGTGCCCACCCAGAGGACTGGTAAGACTGCAGAGCCCGAGGGTGTGTGTGTGTATGTGTGTGTGTGTGTGTGTGTGTGTGTGTGTGTGTGTGTGTGTGTGTGTGTGGGTGGGTGGGGTGGTGGGTTAGTAAGTCATCTGTTCACCCGGAAGATGTTTTTATAATGAACAGTCAAAGGCTTGAGGAAGATTTTCCTGCCTCAGAACGCATCAGAATCCATCCAGAGTCCCCCGCTGGGAATTCCTGAAGGGGATTGGGCTCATGGGGATGGAGGAAGTGCACTCTGATTGGGTCAGATATCTCGAGGGACGACGCCTACTTTTGGTCTGGCCTCAGACAGCAGAAGAATTTCAAGACAACAGCGAGAGCACAGTGCTGAGGGTGTGTCCCGTAACACTGTGTGGAAATTGAACTGAACCTGATTCAGCCATTTCCAGGGTGAAGAGCTCGTCACGCAGAGCCTGCTGGGAAATGTAGTCTTCCTCTGACTGCGGACTGTGCCCATTCTGACGCTTTCCCAGCAGTGCTGTGGCTCGGAGGACTCTGCTGGTCGCCTGCAGAGCGCGTCTCGGCAGGGTCTGTGTTGTGTGCACATTGTGGAGAAACCTGTGTGAGCGTCCATTTCGTGAGCAAACTGCTTCTGTGTCCATGGCGATCGCCTATGTGTCCGTGACTGCGATATCAAACAAGGCCCACAGACCATTCCCACAAATTGGCCGACCGCAAATCTGATTGTCCGAGGATCATTTTAACCCCCTGTCTCCTGCCCCTGAAACGTTACAGACGGTTTGAGAAAAAAGATGCGCAGAGATCTTTGTTCACTGCAGAACTGCTATGCCTGTGCTTTAGGGTGTCTCCGAGACTCCTCTGACCTCTCTCTCTCCTCTCTTTTTCTCTCTTTGCTGTGCGTCCATATTTGTCTTCCCCTCTCCCTTCACTCGCCCCCTTTTCACCTATGCTGTCCTCTAATTTTCCCCTTGATGCTTCTACTCTCTCCATCACTGATCTTCACACTAATGGATTCCTGGACTCCCATGCAACCATCTCTGTTTCTCACTGTTCCTCCTCAAACTTTGTGATTCTCATCCCGGCTCTGCCGTCCTGTCGCCCCCGGGCTCTCCGCCTGTTTCTTTCATTTCCTGCCTCTGTCTCTCCTCATCTTTTCACATCCTCCATGTGTGCACATTTGTGTGTGTGTGTGTATTTGTTTGTGTGTGTTTGTGTATGTGTGTGTGCATGTGTGTGTGTGTATGTGTGCGTGTGTGTGTGTGTGTGTGTGTTTGTGTGTGTGTGTGTGTGTGTGTGTGTGTGTGTGCGTGTGTGTTTTTGTGTGTGTGTGTGTGTGTGTGTGTGTGTGTGCGTGTGTTTGTGTGTGTATGTGCGTGTGTGTGTGTGTGTGTGTGTGTTGCGTCCTGGGCTCTGTCCTCTGTCCCCCAGGCCGCTTGGACAGCCCATTCTTCAAGCTGCAGCACAGCAGTCCTCCTGAGCCCAGCCTGCCCCCAACTCGCACCCCACCGGTGTCGCCCTCCCAACCCCACGTCCGACAGCAGCCAGGTACACCTGGTAGGTACTGGACTGCCCCTTCTGGCAGGAGGGGTGAACTGCAGAGAACGGCTTCACTGTGCTGCAGTGTAGCCAAACCCCTTGCATAGTCTTCCACTGCTACAGCGAAACTTAGCCCCCACCACCACCTCCACCCCAACCCACCCCACCACCCTCCTTCCTGTAGCCTTGACCTCAAGCCATCCCACAAACTGCTGCAGCTAAATTTGGATTTCAGAAAGCTCCCTAAAATATTTTAGAGGAGAAGTAAGAGGCCTGGATGTTGGTGTAGCTAAATTGGACTTTTTTGGAAACTTATCGGGTAGAAATGTGGACTAGAACCCTCTCTGTGATGGCAGCATTTACCCGACCCCAGCCCTCATCAGTCCTTCTGATGCAGTAGCATCATCTATTTTTCTGATGGCAGGCCTGGATGAAAGCCTCTCCCACTTCAGCTGCTGTTGAGCCTGGTTATGAGTAACATTCAGGCTCTCCATGGGGGGGCGCCAGAGCTCTCTTCTTTTTCCTGTCATACTGAACCTCCACACTAACTCACTAACATGCTGTTTCTGGTGCTTTCCATACACAACCCTCTCAGCAGTTTTTGTATCTGCAGCGTGAAATCTTATTTAACCGGTATCCCATGGGGCTGTGCGCCTTTTCCCGAAACACAGGAGGGAGCGCGTGTCAGAGGCGGGCGATTTCCGGCCCGGAGAGACAGAGTGAGGGCCCGGCCCAGGGGCCCGTTCAGAGACGGAGGAGAGAATAACCACCCCCCCAGCCCCCCCCCCGCCCCAGCCCTGGCTCCTGGCGCTCAGAGAGACAGAGAGAGAGAGAAAGAGAGAGAGAGAGAGAAAACACCCCCCCTTGTGAACCCCGCTTAGTGATCTCCCATAAAGCACTTCTCTTTATTCCCATGCTTCTCGCGGCGGGCCGGCCACCCCGTGTCTCTGACCCGTGAGTGTCTGTGCTGTCACGCGTGGTGTGGCCTTGATCTCCGCACACACCCCCGCCCACCGCCCCCCCACCGGCCTGTGTGATGTGCCCTGTGTTCTGCGTATGTTCCCTGCGCCGCGGAGCCCTCACTTTAATGTGTTTTGTGATCAGGGACGCAGCCAGCGGCTCCGTGGGATGGGTTCCGCCACATGCAGTTTCTTCATGCTTTTATGTCTGACGTCGCCTGTCAGAGTGTATTTCTCCGGCAGCTGCTCTTCTCTGAAAGATGCTGGCTGGCCTGCTTCAGGATTTGTAATTGGGGAAGTGCTGATTCCTGCAGTTTTTGGGGTCACAGTGACCTCCTCCAGGCTGAGTATTCTCACAGATTTGCATTTAGCTGGGAACCCTTCCCCAGGTGGACGCTGCTGTTTGCGCTCGCTGTAACTAAAACCATTTATTGCGGCGTTTCGTCATTCACCATCAGAAAGTTCCTCGTTCCTTGTCTCTTGTGATTTGTGGTGTCTCCATCGGTCATTGGTGCTCAGTGAAATATATTGCCATTTCTGAAGTGTCGTTGTGCGGATAGTACCTCTGAACTGCTGAGTTATATTTTTTCTCATGTGTTTGTCCAATCTTTAGTGTGTGAAACCTGTGAGGTAACCACTGTTGTGTTTTGATGTGGAATAAATTAGTCAGCTTCTGGATTTGCTCTCTTCACACCCATGTCCTTCTCTGGTATTTACCCCTGTGAAAGGGTGATGGCTCAACTGTTACATTGAGATCTTGGGATTCCAATCCAGTCTGTGTCACAGCAGACTGTTTGGGAATCCTTTGGTCTCCTCTGAAGTTATTGTTATCAAAATATACAGTTCCCTTCATATTTAGTCAAACTTCTAATTTAATAGTAACAAAAACGGGATAAACCAGAAAAAATTTTATTGCTTATCCTGGATAAAAATTGTTAAAAAAAAGGTTTTATAGGGAGGCTCCCGAGTGGTTCAGCCAGTAAAAGTGCAAGGCTGTGCCCTGCAGCTTGGGTTCAACCCCAGCCGTGTCACTAACAATGACCAGGAGCTCACAGCGGCATCCTGTAGCCCATTAGCTACTCCTGCTGGTCAGTCTGGCGCCCACATGCTGCCTGCATAAAACTGCATTTGAAGTGTTCTCCTCTGACTCATGTCTGCGCAAGCCTGACTGCGGTGTGTAAAGAAGTGGTGGCTGACACCACATGTTTCTGAGGAAGCCATGTGTTTGTCTCACCCTCCCAGACTGTTGGTGCGGGTTTCAGCGATGACACAACCGGGCATTCCAAATTAAAACAAGTACACGTCGATATGTATCGTGTGTACCTCTTTGTCATTTATGTTTTTTGTTCCTATTTAGACAGGGGTGTGAACAAATATGGAGGGCTATTAAATGCGATTCAAAGATTTGTGCATTTTAAACAGCAGTCCTTGGCTGGTACAGTGTTGGAGGACTGCACTGGGCATGCCAGAGGGGTGTTGGGGAGAGCAGGCCCTGGGCCACACTGGTGTTTGTCACAGTAAAACAGGCATGCTGGGATTGTCACTGTCACTGTGATGCACCTAATGGGTTTCTTTGCAGTTCACAGGTTAGTGCTCACACACTTGCCTGCTGCAGGGAGGGCTTTGCATCACCAGGAATGATTGGTGCTCGGGTTTGTGTGTCTGCACGCTCTCTCACTTCACTTTGTGCCCTTGCAGGCGTGAGGAGGAAGTGTCGTGGTCGTGTATCGCTCGAAACGTTTCCACCTTATCTCAGAGGAGAAACGCTACGGCAACAAAACGTCGCAGAATACACTGCGTCCAACAAGCGCTGAGCCCGGCAAGGCCCCTTGAGTGGATGTTGTAGTATTCAGCCTCTGCTGTAGTGTTTCTGATCGTCTCTGCTGGGGTGGTTTTTGTGGTGTAGCATTCTAACTTCTCTCTGAGTCCGTGTGTGTGTTTAATCTTGAAAACGGCGTGCTTGCTCTTTTTTTTTGGAATCCCAGATGACATCGCTGATGGGATCTCAGGGCGTAACATGGCAGCTGTTGCCCCCACGCCCATCCCCAAAATTGTCACCACACCCATTCAGGAGGAGGACGACAGCAGGAACGAGTGGGGTAAGGCTGTCCTGCTGCCCCCGGCCCTTTCCTGCCCGCTGTCAGGGCCACCTCCCCATGCCTCTGGGCTATTTTCTAGGAACGTTGCCGCACTGTTGCGAATGACCCAGGTGCAGTCTGTTTGATACTATCTTTTAGACTGATCAAGAGAGAGTACTTTCTGTTTTCGTGTTGCAAGCAACCTCAAAGCCACCTCCGCACACAGCCCAGGAAGGGTTTGTAGAGCAACTGCTGTGCCTTCTATCTAAACCTCCTGTGGAAAGCTGAGCTCAGTTGCTGTGCCTTACAAATACGACAAAAACGGCTGTTTGCCTATCACAGAAGACAGGCCAACAAGACCAAAGCCTGATACGATACAGAGGCCCGATACAGTACAGAGTACAGAGAGCCCCCTGGTGGAAACTCTCCACAAAGAGGCTAAAAAAGACTTATTAATAAGCCAGTGCAGGACAACAGGGAATGATGTAACTAAATATGTGTGGGGGGGGTGTGAGCTGATGGCAGCAGGCTTGTTAATAAGTCACTGGGACTGGCCAGCTCTCCAGTTCATCTCTCTGAATGTAAACATGCAGCTCTGACAGGGCCCGGGCCTCAGTTGTTTGCTCAGGCTTAATTTGCCTTCACAGATCACTAGGCTTTGAGCCCTGGTCCGTGCGGCCCCCGCGGTAATGACAGCTGAAAGAGGAAATGGTGATTGCTTCACGGTGGCGTGAATCGAGGCGAAAACAGGGCGAGGAGAAAAGGGAATGATAAACAGAACACATCGTTGCCCGTCTCCAGAAAGAGCAATCCGAGTTCATACCGTAATCTTCCCCAAGAATCTCAGCCCTGATATTATAGGCGTGACAGCCCTGTGGTTCTAACCCTGGCATGCTTTGAAGAAAAGTAATGTTTGACATTGCAAGCCACCTTGCTTCTGAACATCAGTACATTACTGTGTACACAAAGCAGCGGGTACGTTATTGCTTTGTCAGTTTACTCAGCACACACCCTTATCCTCAGGTGTTTGCATAACTTACATTTTACATATTGTCTATTCACACAGTCAGATATTTACTTGAGTCATTCAGGTTATTCACCTTTCTCAAGGCCATGCCCTACCTTGTATTCGAAGACCCTGTGGTGTAATTTCACATCAGACCTCACTTTTGAAATACCTTTTACACTCCGGTGGGTTTGTATCCCTATCACAGACAGAGTTTAGCCGGAAGACTGAACACTCTGTCCACTGAAGAAATAGATGCATTTTGCAAGTTATTGCTTTTTAATACTTGCTGCAATCTCCTTCTCACTGTTAGGGCTGTGATAAAAAAATCACAGTGTGATTGCAGTGGAGGCCCAGGATGTTGCCGTGATGGCTTATTTTGATGGTGATTGATGTCAGGTCTGCTGGTGCACAGATGTAATGAAGGCCTTATAGAGGACATTTATGTGAGGCAGCAGCTGAATAAACACATTAATGCAGTCGTTCAGGGTTTGTGATCTGCAGGTTTAGTCTTTTAATTGACATTGGGAAGGGAGGGTTCTTACTGCTGCCATCCACTTGTTATGGGCGGTCTTAACAGACACACTTTCTGTGCCTATGCCTTAACTTGAATGGATACACTTGTGTTCTGTTGTGCTGGAAGTTGCTCTGGATAAGAGCGTCTATAACGTAATGTCGTGTAATGTAATGTGCCCTGATCAACAGCCCCCGAGTCAGAACAGAGAGCCCCCGTGCAAGAGTCAGCCCAGTCCAAGCCCACCCAGAGCGTGGCCCCCCAGGCCCGGGTGACGAACGCCTCCCCTTCGGACCACCCCTTCCAGCAGGAGGCGGACAGCCAGCTGGACCTGTGGGAGACGTCGGGCCCCCCGGCCGGGACAGCCCCTCTGCAGACGGCCCACCTGGTGGACCTGATGGGCGACTCCCCTGAGCCCTCCACGGCGGGCGCGGCCCCCGCCCTCCCCCAGCCCCTGCTCAGCTTCGACGAGCTGCCGGAACCCCCCGACGCCTCCGGCCCCCAGATGACCCTCAGCTACCAGCATGCCCTGCAACACGCCTCGGGCTCCGGCAGCCAGGACCTGGACGACGGTCAGCTGCTCATGACCAACGGCGAGATGCTGCTCAAAGAAGGGACCCAGGTGAGGCATGGCACCCAGGTAAACACAGTCAACGCTTCACTTCCCTGCTGTAGCATTCATACACCTCTTACGACTGTCTTTATGGACAGTAATTGAAAAGAAAAGGCCTTACACTACCAGTTCTGTCCACTACTGAATAGCTGTAGTGGGATTTTTATAGAAAGGGTGTGTGTGACTTCTTCTGCCACTAGATGGCAGTCAATGCAGTGGGATAGTCAGTGACAAAAACGGCGGCATTAGTGTTCATTGGTTGTTCAGCAAAGAGTGGGAGGTAGACTGTGCACCTGAAATGTGACAAACTCTCTCTGTCAGAGCGACAGAGAAACAGGTACAGCCTAGTTTCTCACTCTGAGCTCTCTGCACCACCATTGCAAGACTGTGAGGGGAAAGCACAACCACACTTATGTAATATAGGATGCGGTGTGTTTATGGATGCTTCTCCTGTCTGTCTGCCCAGGCAAGTGAGGGCTACTTCAGCCAATCACAGGAGGAGGAGTTCGCCCAATCAGAAGAGTGCTCTGCTAAAGTGACCCCATCACCAGTGTTCTACAACAAGCCACCAGGTAAGTGAAGATGGGTGATTGGAAATAACCTGTCTCATGAAAACCTCCCCTTTCCTGACCAAGCCTTACAGAGTGGAGACACAGTACAGGGCATTCATATGACAGTTAAAATACAGACTTCTAAAATATGACATATGTGGAAAAGAATATGCATTGTACGCAACGCTGGGGCAGGCTGTATGTGTATGTAATGTATACAACAGAAATGCCTATGTGAAAATGGCAGACATGGTGTTGATTGGTTGTCCGAAGCCCCAACCCCAGTGAACAGCCTGATACCTCTGTTGCCTCCCCCTAAAGAGATTGACATCACATGCTGGGACACGGACCCCGTGATGGAGGACGACGACTAGTGGACAGAGGGATGGAGGGAGGCGGAACCAACTCCTCTTTCAAGAAACTAATAATGTAATAATAAGTCTTGCATTAAAACAAGTTCTGTAAAATATAAAAAAAGAGAGGTTAGTCACTGAAAGGATTTGGGTTATTGTTAAAGATGCAGATGCGTTAAAGCTCCTGATGGCTTTTTTTTATTATTATTATAATTTTTTTTTTTTTTTTTTTTGCTATGCAGTGTTCAGTATAGGAGAGGGAGTCTTTCATATACAATGTGCTGGTGTGTTTTATAGAGCAGACAAAGCTTTCCTGTACCAGGCAGGTACAAGGAACATCCACTTTTGGTTTGAATAGTTCAGATCCCTTTCTGTGATGCACATTACTCCCAGAGTCCTTTGCTCCACAGTGGCTTCTTTCATAGCTTTAGCCTATCTCCCTCCCCCCATGAGGCCGACAACACACTTCCCCTCTATTCTTAGTGTAGGGATAAAAATGGAGTGATGCCTAGTTTAATCTTGCCTTTGATGTAGAGTTTTGGCCTGAGGCCTTAAACCCCACTGCTGTTCTTCAAAGTGGGGGGGGGGTTCCAGAGAGTGGGTGGATAGGGCGCGGTTGCGGTCAATCAGGGAGGGGAAACGCGGGGCACCTATGAACGCTTGCCAGTCTCTGTGAATAATGCACTAAAAGAAACCCAGAGGAAATCTGACAAAGAAAGACTCTTTATAGCATTGTGCCAATTCATCACGAAGTGTGTAATGTTCTAACATCCTCATTCTTACATTAGCATACTCGGCGGACAGGGAGACAGACAGTAGTGGGTAGGGATATAAAAAAGGATGTGTATATTTTGTCTACCTATTAAATTTGTATATGATTCGGTATATAGAGGGTCTTTGAACAGTGGTAATAGTGTTACAATCAAGTAGTGAACCAATGAGTAAGACCAGAACTGATCTTAGCAGATTTAAACAGGTCCTAGTGGGTCCACACATTTGAAGTCATATTATGTCTTGTGATCAGTGAGCAATTTGTGTCTGCGTTTCAACAAACCACTCATAGGGACATGTACCCTCAACCCTCCCAATGGAAGAGCTCCCCAGAACCATGAAACTATGGTTCATTAACTCAATAACAACAAAGGTAGAGTTCACAGTTTCAAATGCCCGGGAGACACAGATCTGCTAGATTGTAGTAGACGTGTACAAAAATAGCATTTAATTTCCCTTTTTTCCTTTCCGTGTTATGAAACCCATTTTTCTTAGGCACAAGCATTTTAGCTTCACGTCCTTGCTCCTCAATATTTAATGAATCAGTAAACTAAGAAAATATGAAAGGTGTTCTTAACAATGAGGAAAGTGTTGGAAAAAAATGTTTTTCAAGTGTTGAACAGCGAATTCCCCGTGTCAGTTTGGTTGTCTTCCATCTTCTGTTTGGTTCAAGGAGGAGGTGTCTCCTGATGTGTTTACTCCAGTCCTGTAGTGAAAAACCTCAGTATTCACTCCAAAACCAAGGAATTTCTACACAGACGAGTTCTGAGCAGACAAACAAGCAATAAGAATTATTCTTGTGGTGTAGCTGTGTAAATAACCGTGATTTTACTGACGCTAATATGGTATCGACAATTATAATGCTGATCCTACTGTTATATATAAATGTGGCCTGTATTGCATAATCGAGGTGTGGCGTGCGATTGCGTAGTTTCTTTAATCAGAGATGGAGGTTGTGCTGGGAGGCTGTTCTTCCTGTGGGACAGATTTGTTTTCTTCTGATAGAGTCACCCAGCCCTTCACAGGAGAGCATTCTGCATCTTTAACTGTAACCGAGGACCATATGACATGATTTCAATGTATTCCTCTTCACCCTGAGACTCCACAGTAGTGTCTGTTACGCCCCCTCCCTGTAACACTGCTAGGAGATTACGACCCCCCCCCGCGCCAAAGCAAGGCTTTTGCGGTTTATTTTCTGTCTTTCTTTTACTTTTTTTATCTATTACCTTTCTATCTCTTACCTCTCCGTCCGCTTCTCACGCGCTGTTTTTGAAATAAGCACAAGATTTTTTGTGACATGCTAAGTGCTGATGTATGTTAATAAAAGACTTTGAAAAACCCTCCAAACGGCCGGTGGAAGCCTGACTTCTTTCCCCTGGGTGCGGGCGCACTGCTGCACGTCTCACAGGGGGCAGCCTATACTTGCTCGTCCGATCACATCACGCCAGAGAAGCTGGCCATATGAGCCGTCAGATTTCCAACACAGGGGCCCTCTGAATCAGAATTGGAAATGGCCCAGTTGCATAAACAGGGGAAAAAGTAAAAACACAGGCAGATATGAGAACGATAAGGCTGATGAAACAATGGAACATCACAACCAAACAACACCACCACAACCACTTTCTCATCTTTTTTTTTTTTTTTTATTGAAGACACATTGGCACGTGTGATGAATGGCTAACGGTACCTCAGTATTCTGTACGTAACAATGAGACAGCTGTTGTCTCAGTTCTCATGAATGGCCACTGAGCAGACAGAGGACATGATGTGGCACGCTTCTTCAGTACTGCATTCATGCAGTGCACTCTGTTACACAGCACATCACGCGTCCGCCCCGTTCATTGTGCCTTCATTGTGTGTGCCGTCGGGCAGGTAAAAGCCGCACGGCGGAGCAAGACCGTTTTCACAAACGCTTCTGGCCTGAATGCTGCAGTGATTCACCGCAGCATGTCTATTTGTGTAATGAAGGCAGTTTACTTGCATCGTCTCATGTGCAGAGTGATGGAACACTCCGAATGCTACGTAACATCTTCTGTGTATTCCAAACACAATGGTTAGACCCAGAAGGTGCTGGCTTCAGATGCTACAGGCAGCTCTGTCCTCAAAGAGACTTCATTTGAGCCGTGCCATCCACGAATGGGATGTCCCTCTATTTTGTGCGCGTCTGATAAAAGCACCTCACGAAACCGTTGTTAGCGCTATGGGTTAAGGCAGTTGTCACTACCAATGAAATCATGTGTGAAATTCGGTTTGGGGCAACGCGTCTTGTTTATTTAACTGAGCATTACTTTCTCCGAAATTCACGAGATGTCACACCCGCGGACGAGACGGTCGCTTCGGACAGACCTGCTAGTTTGCAGCCAGGCTTGTCAGCCAACAGATCAGCCAACAGATCCGCAATGCCGCGGTGGCCCTGTCGGCCGCTTACGAGCGCGTGTTTTTTCCATTAAAGCTCTGAAAAGGAAATCATTAAAACATAAGTGATGGTGTGAATAACAAAAAAAAAAAAAAACGACAAACCCCTTTCCCGCTACCCTCCTCCAACACATTTTGAAACATTCAGCAGAAAGGTCAACAGCCCGCACTCCAGGTAAACAGTTTCAGATGGCTGTCACCGGGTTGCCTAGCGACGTGCGTACACTGGCAGCATACAAGAGGCTGGAAGCACTGTCTTTCACTGTTACTCAACTGCTAACCAATGTAAGCGAACAAATGGAAAAGGCCACACGAATGGAGAGGGGAAAAAAAGCCCAACGCAACACAAAACATCCGAGGCGTGATTGCCTGTGATTACAGCAAAGAGAATTCATTAAAAGATCAGGGATGGTACGAATAATGGCATGAATAATAATCACTCTCCCCGCCGCTCACCTTGAATATATTGCATCATTCAGAAAAGGCCAACAGCAGCACCTTCAGTTATAAATATTCATTCTGCTGGGCAGCAATACAGCTGAACCCGTGCTTCAATGACTGGCTTACACTCATCTGAAACAGTGGATAGAAAGGTAAGTATAGCACCTTAAGTTTTCTTCATACTATGAATTAGAGCAATATAACAATCCAAGCTATGAATACTGACAGAGCCCGAATGAATAAACTGAAAGAACATTTTGAAACGGACACACTGCCAAACATCAACCTCCAGCTTCCTGTTCCAACACCTATGATTGTCTGGATGCATTTTCATATAATTCCCCCTTTTTCTTTTTTACAAAAATAATTTTCATCTAAAATGAGCTAAATGGACCAACTCAGTTCCACATGGCCGCAAGGCGAGTGAGTCTTCTGCGAGAGCATATAAAAATACACCAGGCTATGCTTAACACACGCACAGCCAGGATAAATGTGCCGTTTCCAATGAAACTGCTTGGGTTGCCATTCCGGGCTAAAGAAAAGCCCATTATCGTTCCCTGAGAAGGAACGTCCTTGAGATGGATGAGAGTTTTCTGCTGAAAACAGGTACTGCATGTTCCCGATCGCCTCATTAATGTTCCGCAGAAGTGGAACTTTTACTGGGGCTCAGGACTAATATTGTTTAAATGTGAAGCAGCTCCGCCTCTCAAAGGGAGCGACTGCTCTTCAGCAAGGGTTCGCCAGATAAAGAGATAAACGTGGACAATCAATCAAATTGTTCAGCTGAGGTAAAGAGTAAGGGTGACACAGAACCCCACTCAGCCCCCTGAAATGGCGAAATGAGTCCCAGTCCAAACCAGGCCAAACCGGTCCAAACCAGGCCCCACACACACTGCACATCCACAAAGGCTGCGGTTCCATGAAAACCAAAAACACACAGCCCATCAGCAGGGTCTTTGTGAAATGAGAAATAAAATGGATATGTCTCTCTTTTTCATGATTTATGATGAAAAAATCTCTTCTTCTCGAGTGGAGTGCACTCAGGTTCTCTGATCAAGCCCCTTGTCTTTGCCAGCAGCAGATAATGTGGCATGTTATTTCATGCAAATTCAACATTTGGTGAGGTTATGACTTTTTGTTGTAATAAGGTTTTATTTTCTTAGAAATAAAATGACAGACAAAGATGGAAAATGACTTATTTCATGGACATGTTAATGTCTTTTGAAAGCTTTCTCAATGGCTCTTAAAAATGCGTTGAATGCATTATTCATACACCAAGAGCAGTTTATAGATGTCACGAGGTAGAGAGGTCCATCTGAGGACATGAGAACTGAGACACGAATGGAAAAAGAACTTGACTGCCTATGCCTCCAAATCAAAAAGGAAAGAAGACCCATACAACCCAACTGTTTTATATTTCCGCCAAATTTAAGTGGCTGTGGCTAAGAATGTTGACTTGAACGTTGACCGTAGGAAACTCAGTTCTCTATGATTGCGCGACCTTATTGGGTGTGTGCCACACTAGAGCCGTGCTGCAAACAGCCTATCACGGGGCATATGCGCTGCTGAGAAAGATGGCTACCAGTTCACCGACTCGTAAGGGAGGAGGAAACATCTGATCTGCATTCTGCGGTCTCCCCAGACCGAGGTTCCCTGATAAACGATACAGGGCACTCATTTACAGCTGGGGGAGAAAAAAGCCTATGCATTATTTAAACACTGCAATTTAAGAATGGCAAATCTAATGACAGGAGGAACTTATTCATGGCAGAAGCCGCCCTCCACTCCTCTGTACTGGATAGGGCTAATGAATTAAAAGCTCCTACCAGGGCTATTCAGAACGCACAGACAGTAAGCGCAGCATCGAATTGTTATTCTTCGGTAGCTCCGCAACACCCTCTTGAAGAGCAGGCAATTACTCTGCAGACAAGCTTTTACATGGGGAAAAAATTTAAAGCTCTCAACAGGAGCATAAACTCCCATTCAGTTTTATAATAACATATTTATCCAAACAGAAAAAATAATACTGTTTCGCAGTTCCACATGCCGTTCAACACGGTGCATCTGTACAGTCGAGATGCCTGAAGTAATTGCTATTGAAGATAATTGAATATTTCACTTTATTTTAATTTTGTTTTCGCTGTAACTACAATTTACAAAGACAGGATTGCAATTTTATTCATATTTATATCAGACAAAAAAAACATTATAACATATTAGAAGGAAGAAGGTTGTATGCCTGTAATTTGATAGGCCGCAGACAGCCCATATGTTCCTGGAGCCATGGCAACAGCAGACCGACACATAATGGCTTCTCCACGTCAGGCGGGGATGCCGGAGAGGAGAGAAGAGAGGGAGGGCGGCGATCGGCATCTTCATCAAGGGCAGCCCGACGAGCGCTGAACAAAGAGGCCTCCTGCCCCTGCACCTCACACCCCGCAAACAAAAGCCCGCTTCCATCGCCACCCAAAGCCACGTGACCCCCTCTGCCTGCAAGAGCAGGTGACGAATCTCAGAAGAGGAAGCTCACACGGCTGTGCTCCTGCCGAAAAGGGGGAAGGCGGTCGGGAGGGCGCAGGTCTGATCCAGCTGCAGCCGGCCCAGCCCCAGCTCGGAGTTCGTCCTGCCCTCCCTGGGCACGGCCGCGAGGGCGGAGGCCTGCGGGTCGACGGGGAGGTTGTGGCGGTTCAGGTCCATGGTGGAGAGCAGGCGGCCCAGGGAGTCCCAGTGCTCCTCCACGGGGAGGTGGATGAGGGAGGAGTAGGGCCGCTCCAGGAACGTGCAATCCTGGGCCGTCTTGCTCGTCTTCGAGTCCTGCTGTTTCCGGGATGTCCCGGACGCAGGCTTGGTGTAGGTCCCGCCCCTGGTGTCCGCGAGCACCTCGCTGTATGGCGGCGGAGGGTCCTCCATCAACACAGCTTCCTCGTAACAAGGGGGCTTCCCGAAAACATCTGCTTCTGAGGGGAACATGGAAAACTACCAGTTAACACAGGTTCTGTCAATGGTCAATATGTATCATGTAAATGAGGAAAAAAAGGCAAAATATACCAAACATAGCCCCCTGATTCACTGGGCCTTCAATATGCATTCCTAACCTGGCAAAGAGAATCTGAACCAGGACCTTTCTGCTACAAAAAGGAAAGCAAAATGGCAGCTGTCCCACTGGGTTGTGGGTTAGGACCACATATTTTATACACTCTGATCACAACTAGCTATCTGATACCGAGATAAAAACCTTAATTGCTCCTACCGAGCTGACCTCTCTTCCTGTTGCCTGGCTTCACTGAGGTTTAATGCTGCCTTGCTCTTTCTGCTAATTTGCAGGAGGTGAGTCGCCTGACTTGAGTTTTCCAGTACATGACCAAGTGCCTCCCACTCAGTCTCAACACACTATGTGCCTACAGAGGGTGGTGAGATATTACTAATATTGATGATCTTTTGCTGAAGGATTGGTGGCAACAATTCAGTCCTTCTTACACGTACACAAACCTCACAAACAGTGTAATACTGTGCTGGATTAAGAAATTCAATCTCCAGTAATTGTATACTGAAAATTGTGAAGTCTCCAAACAAGCTGTGGTTGAAAGGAAAAAAAAAACATAAAAAAACCTTAAAGAACAATTTATCTGCAGAAAAATTCAAGCAGAAACAAGATAAGTCTGTTCAGTGGGAACAGACAGGAAAACTGATAAGAAACATCAGCTTTTCACAATCTTGAAATGGGTGAAAACAATTTAAATTAATTTAATAGCTTAACAGCGTGTTGTTTCAGAGGGAGTGGCCATCCTAAGCAGTAATAAACCATAAACATCCTGTGATGCAAATCTGCACACACACAGACGTTATCTGCAACAGTGATAATAACAGTAAAGCCATAAAGTATACTGGTGATACAGTTTAATTTACTGTATCACGGAAAATCATGCGAGGATGACGTTCACACCACGAAATCACTTCCTGACGGCCTCCCTCTCTCCTGCTATTGGAAAGAACCTGAGCCGAGAGCAGCTGCAGTTTGTGTAGAGTAAAATATGTCACATCTGCATCTGACATTTACACACACACACACACACACACACACACACAGAAAATTTATATGTGTATAGATACAAATACATATGTACATATATGTGTATGTATATATACACATTTACGTTTAAATAATTACATATTTTATTACTTTACATATTTACATATCTCCTTTAAAAACCTCTGCTTTGACATGCACTTTATGAGAAGGGGATTCCACAGCCCTGGGTATGGGAAAGCAGGTCTAAACCTGCACCACATTTGTGTGAGAGGTGTACAGCGGCGTGGAGGTTTTCGGGGAGGTGATGGGGGACATGTGGAGGGCGGTGCCGTGTCCCCAGGGACCGCGCCGTGGCCCCACCGCTGACACCGCTCAAGGACAGCCCCTGACAGAGAAGCAACAGCTGCGAGCTGATGGACCGCTTCCAGCACGTGGCCCTCACCAGCAAATAACCCTCTCAACCTCACACTGAAAAGGACATACAGGAATACATCTGCACCGTAGGTCAACGTGTTTTTCTATGTGATGTTTATATATTATTCGTCTTATTGTTATTGATTTGATGGGTGCTCTTGCCAAATTAATAAGAGAGCCACTTACAGAGCCGACTACATTATAATCCATCATATATCAAGTATTTTCCTTTTTCTATGTGTATAGTTTACACACACACACACACACACACACACACACACATGCACGCGCACGCACACTATAGATAGACTGTGTATACATTCTGCCATGCAGGCAGCCATAATAGCATGTATTGCAACATTTTTTACACTCTGACCATCTATAAACAAGTATTTGTTAAACAATATATATAAAGGATAGGTATATCCATATGGGTATATAACTTATTCAGCTCCATATATGGCCTCTACATGAGGGAAGCCTGCACGCTCCTCCCCCTCCCCCTCCCCTCTCCTCCTCTGCCTGCGTAGGAGTGGAGCTTGCTGGCAGTGTCAGACTCCCCCCTGAGCGCTCTGGCCCCTCCCCTCTCCGCCGAGCTGCCAGGATACCACAGGCTTGCGCTAGCCTCTCTGCCACTTCCCTACCCACGAACCGCCCACGCTTCTCAATGCCATTATATTCCTCATACATGACGAGACGCGGCCCAGAACTCTCTGTACCGTTCATGCACCCGTGCAAACGCGCCACCGAAAAAAACAGAAGGCCCGTCGAGCTCACCCCTGTAGCCGAACCGCGTCTTAGAAGGCGAATTCAGCGATCAGAACTGTGCTTCGGACGTGTCCGGCTCTCGTAATAGACTACGTGACATTTTTACCACAAATGGAGAGGAAACGGGAGAAAATAAGGAGTGCACTTCGACAAGAGCGGCAGGAAGCGTGAACCACCGGCAGAGGTTTTCGGGGAGGGGTCGGCGGCGGGGCGTACCTTGGGGGCCGGCCCAGTTGCTGGGAGGGGGGAGGGCGTGCGGGCCCTGCGGGTGCGGGTGAGGAGGGGGCAGGCCGTGGGGCGGATCCCTCGGCGGGTAGCCCCCGTACTCCAGGGGCTCCATTTCGAGGGTGCGGAGGCAGCGGTCGCGCAGCCTCTCCTCCCGCCGCCGCTTCAGCCGGCGCTGTACGAAGCTGCAGAAGCAGCAGAGCATGACGATCAGCGCCCACACCAGCCAGAAGCCCGCGAAGCACGCCAGGAAGGTGTAGGTGCCCTGTGACATCACCATGCTGCCCCGCCCCGCTCGTCCTCAACGCCACATCGAGGAAACGGGACAGGAGCTCCCGGGCTGGCTAAAAACAGCACGCGGTCCTCTCGCCTTCAAGATAACAAGGTCTCTCAAATATCCCTACGCTTGCCGCCCATACACACAATGTCTCTGAGGGCTGGCCAGCTCTGTTTTGACTGACCCTTCCTGCTTGCTGGTCAATGGTCGTTCAGCTCTTCCTGCATTAGAGGGGCATAAAAAAAAGGTTATCTTCTACATTCCTCTTGTTCGGCGCACCATAGTCACACTCCTGTCGGGCAGTCAAGCGGAAGGCAGCTGAAGAGAAGGACCCGTGTGCTCTCTGAGGGGGCGCGGGAGGGATCCGCACGTGTCCGGTGCGAATTTGGCTGGGAAGACCCTCAGATGGTGGCAGCTGGTGCCACAAGTCCACGAAAAAAGCTTGTGGGTCTCTCTCCCCTCCGGTGAGCTGATTTCCCGACCGATCGGTTCTGCGGCTTCAGATCTCCCGAGGAAACCAGGCCACACACTGCTTAGCAGAGAGAGGGAGGAGGAGGAGGACGGGATTCATATTGGTTATGAACAGGCAATATTTTCAAAACAGTCACCACGATACTCAAACATGGCAAGGTCTTTCTCATAACTCATCTCAGCTGTTCAAGCACAATAATTACCTTGGGGGGTATGTATCAGTTTCACACATCAGAGAAAGATCCCAGTACTACATGTTCTTAATTAGGAACAAAAATCCTGACTATTATATGGTTTGAAGGCCAAAGTATCCCAGAGAGTGCAAATTAATATACTTCATAGTGATATCATATCCCACTTTACATCCATTGTTGTGTTGAAGCGGAGTGATTAACGTCAATCTCCTTCAGATGCTCTGCTCACGGTTTGCATGTTACAGACGTCTCTCTAGAATATTGATCGCTCCGTTCTGAAGATCTAATATTGAGAACTCACCACAAAGCACAGCTTTTGTTCTTGGTGCTTCTCTCCCACCAAATAAAACACATTTTCATCGTTACACTGTTCCAGACCAGCTGCAAAGTCTGTGGGCTAAAGTAATGCGCTTTCGCTCACTTGTGAATCATGCTGAAAGTAAACATAATTTAGCCCAGGCCTTTGCTCCGCAGTCCTGCCTCAATAATGGTGCCAGCAACAGCCCCTTAAGGACGAGATGCTAATCTCTATGACCTTTCAAAATAAAATACTGCTGATGGAGAGGAGATTTTATCTTCGCATTCCTTTTTTTTTTTAACTAGCTGTGGCTCTGTTCCACCGGTCTATTCACCTGGATCGCAGATGATTCAACACTCAAACACCGAAGAGGCTGAAGAGAGCCAAAGCTTTTGTGCGTCTCTGAACAGACCGTTTGGGAACTTTCGCACCAGGACACTTTGAGAGCCTCTGATCCTTCCGCCACTCAAACACTTAGCCGCTATCGCCTCTCTCCCCCCGTAGCATGATGGGTAATGCTGCACTTTGAAACTGCTTGTAATAAAGTTGAACGGTGCCATATCAGTCCACAGCCACAGCCCTTCTCTTAAGCTACTGGGGGATTTTGATAAGAGCATTCATCACATTCTATTAAAGTCAAAGAGCTTTTAGGAAACTTCTCCATGAACCCTCTCCATGTAATAATATGCACAGTAGACTTTGTGGTTTCCAGCTTCTGAATGAGGCCCTGTTCATATTGCTTTTCACAAAGGGTATTTTGAACATCTAAAAGGAAACTGAGGGAAAGAAGTAATGCCCACGGGCTAGCTGTGGTCTCATCATTCAGTAAGATCACGCACCTTCAGGAAATCAATCAGATGATTATCACCAGACGTAAACTGTGGCGCTTTGCTCCTGACTGCTAATTACAAGTATATCCACTGTGTCTAAATGAAATACATTATATCAAGGAAATCTCACCAGGGACACACAAACATTTCACAGATTAACATTTGTGATCACAGACTAACGAACTGTCAAATATATTTACCAAAATCTTTTAGATAAATGAGCTGACATTTGGTAAGAGTTGGAATGACATCTATTATTATTATTATTATTGTTGTTTTTGTTGTTGTTGTTTATTATTATTATTATTATTATTATTATCTAGTAAAATGTCGCGATCATGCTTTAAAATATATGAATATCTGGGCAAACGCTCATAATGGGTTATGTAGCCTATTAGTTGTGGAGAAATTGCAAAAATAATAACCTCCTTTATATTGATATTCTTGCCATTATTCTTTTAGCAGAATGAGTGTTCTCACTTACGCAAGTACGGGTATATTCTCCACAAAAAGCAATGTAATAGCTAAGCCATGAAGAGTAACCGGTGGCTCCACGGTTACATCGTTGTAATATTTGAGGCTATTGCTGTTGTTCACAGCTAGCTACCTGTGGTTACTGTGAGTGCGATACACTTGCTACATATAATCTACCTAAAGCTACCATTTTAAAATGCCAGCGTCGACCACGCACGGCAACTTGCTTCAGCAGCGTTTCGAAACATACATAACGCTTAGCATTAAAGCTATCGATCACGACATAAGACGTGCAGTATAAAGCAGCCAAGCCTCCTGACTACCCCCAGTCTGCTAACATTACAAATCATAATAATTCGCCTAACGTTAAATGATAATAATCTCCACATCAGCCCGAAAAACAAACGATGAGCTACCTTTTTAATTCCACGCGTATCCCAACGCCGTCCGAAGAAAACCTGTGGCTCCTCTCATTGCTGCCCAGGTAGTGAAATCGTTGCCCTCCCCATTCACCGCTCGGGGTGTCTGTTTACACGGCGCTCGGTTTCCCTTGAGGGTCCGTCAGAACCTCCACCCGGCGTCTCAGTCCGATCGTCTGAACCCGGCACTGCCTTGACACTTCGGATGTATATTCATCACGCCGAGCGCAATCGCTGTCACGCCTGTTTGTTTTTCCTTCCACGCGCGCGAGACCATCGCATCCCACTGACACGCGGCGCGATCAGCCCGCTCACGTTCCGCTCCCGGTTGTGCGCGAACTTCAACTCAAATTCCTCGATCTGCGTCTTTCGGGAAAAAAAAAACACAGTGCGGTGATCAGGAGCTGGTCGCCTGGTCGTGTGTCTAGTGAGACTGGAGTTGTGATCTCAGTAACTTGACTCCTCCTTTTTTAACCGTTTGTAATACCGTGCCATATATCAATCACTCGTGCTTCAATCACGATTCGAACTGCTTGCTCAAGATCGTGTGATCAGATATTATTTAAAATTTACACAAGCATGATGTAGTCGTTAACTATATTAAAATTGCTCGGTTCTTTACGCAATAACAGTTAATCAATCTAAAGTGTAAAGACTTGCATGCCTACGTAGCCTATGCACCAGCGCCCTTTATCCTTGCTTTCTGTCTTTGAGAGCAAGTTCGTTGCGCCTGAGTTACTGCTGATCACGTTTTGCGCTCCTGCATAAATCCATCCGCTTGAACTGATGTTGCAAATCTGGTTTGTTGTGAAGCGGTATGTTGTGACATGAGATGAACATGTCATAACAGAACCGTGTTCGCTCTCATCTCGGGGGAACCCTGGGGTGTATGTGTAACGAAGGCGGGCGAGTTCAGAATATATCAAAGTGGTGTGCTCGCAGGCGGCCGACACGACAGAAAACATGAAAGGAACATTTGAGGCTAAGATTTACAGTAAAAATGACTCTAAGATAAATGTAGGTAGAGTTGAGTGGATAAAAAGGCTGTTATTAGAAAGGCAGGAACTCCCGCGGTTTGACTCATGGTAGTCATTACCGAATTCACCTATTCTGAGTAAATGGGTAGGTGATTGGCAGCAATTCACATAGACTGAAATATGAACAGCACAGAAGTGCTGTGTTCATTTAAGCTCCACGACCTTTAAACCTGTGGATCTGGTCGGAAGACCAAGTGTGGACTGCTCCGAGCTTCGGTTTTGTCATGCAGCAGAAATTATACATACAGTTTTCACCCAGACCTTGTGCACAGCCACATCCTGTTTGTAATCTAATTGGCATTAGATATTCATTGTGAAGAGCCACTTGTATCTCGAGCATGATTCATAAATGAGGTTCAAACTAGACTGTCCTGTCTGAGTGATACAAACATAAGAATACAATGTGTTGCATACTGTCCAAAGCCTTGTCTATTTAATTGATTTTTTTTTTAAAGAAATTAAGAGCGCATTGCACTCAAGTGTTGGGGTTTGGGGTGCTGAATTACAACTGGATGATTATTTTTCAGTATCTTAGTTGTGGAAGAAACTGAACCCAATGTGACTTTAACTCTTTCCCTCTTGAAACTCCAATATCAGACCTCAATCATTTCAGAACCCTTAAAAATGAACAATGGCTGTATTGTGCCTCTCCAGCTTTCCTATCATAAAGATCCATTTGTTCCCAGCAGTGATTTCATTCTGACCCCAGGCTTTTAACATTTCAAACTCCTATATCCTTTTGTAAGATATAACTCCTTATCCGTATTGCTATAACCATTATAAGACCAGCTGTGGAATCTGGTTTCCGCAGAAATAATGGAGTAATTCATTGCCTCGTCAACACGTCAGGGTGTCGGATGGCCCCTCTCATGCAAATTGCTCATGACTTTCCTTCAATAGACCACAGCAGACACTGGTTTTATGAGGCCTTGTCTCTGTGTCAATGCGTTTTTCACAAGTTAATTACTGCTGTGTTTGTATGTTCTGAGAATGGCATACATTCAACGTGCATTTTGCTCTGTCTGTTAGCAAAAAAGCGGTGGGAACGTACTGATTCATTCAAATGAATTTACCACCCTACTAGCACATGAGGCTATCCATCACAGGAGCAACATTAAAAGTATGTTATTACATTAGATTAAATGCATTTAGCAGACACTCATATCCAGAGTGACTTCCATTGCAATGGAACATAAGTGTCAATTTAAACAAACAACAGCGTCAGACCAGGCTCACAACACTTCCAGACCAGTGAGTGTGAACATAACACTATTCAAGCCGTACCACAAGTTAACTTGTGCACATACGATAACAGCAGAATGCTGCAAAGATATCTGATTTCAGCCAAAGTTTAGCTAGGAGCTAAATATGCTCCCCAATTTTCTGATTTAGCAGGACCAATTATGTTCCTTTAATGGTACACACACACAAAACAGGGAATGTGACAGATCACTATTTTTTGTCAACAACATAAATACTGCACAGAAGAAATACACCTCTGTCTTGTTTTCTTGTCTTTCTCCTCCAGCATTCATTTCACAGTTTTCAATCCTTTCAACCTTTCCTGGTTTTGTATCATCTTAATGCATTTGTCCAAGCGACACTTTGCCCAACAGAGTGACGCAAACATCAAGGCGGTATAAGCTTTGCGTGTTTCTCCTGACAGCCTGTTACTCAATGAAAAATTATGAGGCAACAAAGAGCTCATGCAAACAAAACATTCCAGAGGACTAGGGATATAGACATTACACTCCGATTCCTGTTTCAGTCCAGGCATTAATAAAAACGGGGCAGATTACCTTCAGACCTAATCTACCTATTGTAGCCTAGAGCACTAGCTATGGTATTGCAAAGATTTTTCTTCCTGTTATGGCTATCTTAGGTTAGGTCTTGTAGTAAAAAGATTCATTTCTCTTCTCAGACTCCTTGTTTCAGAGCGAAATGAAAGCGCAGCCCAGGTTATTGCCATGACAACTGTTATGACAAGAGCTCCATTCCTTATACGCTCCCACTGTAAGCAGCCATGACATAAATGCTATAAATGAGCTCAGTCACTCCCCACATCATTAAATGCTTTTGGATGCCCTTACATGCATTCACATTTTTTACCATCTACATTAGAGCAAAGTAAAAACTCATACGGAAAGCATATTGACTTTACTAGATGAAATAGATCTGTCTTTGTTTACATTTTGAGATGACAGTGTATGTGTAACTTTGCAGTCATGCTTATTGCATTGTGCAACCGCCTCATAGATGTGACATTCCAGTGTTTTTGATGGTATCACAATGCATAGTGACTCTGAAAAACTGACCTTCCATACCTTCAAATAAAAAGTAACATTCCAAACACTCTCTTTCCATGCACACACACACACACACACACACGTGCAATAACCATGATTGCATCAAAATGAGTTTTTTCATTGTGCATCATTGGCAGTCTTTGTTAAACATGGCATAAACAAGTCAAGTTTTTTTTCAGAATCGGTTTTTACAAAGTGGAATGATAATAAAAACTGGAAACTTTTTGCAACTTCAAGTTATGCAAGGAATGCTCGTGACCTGCGCAAACGTATCTGCTACACATGATTGTGCAGGTGTAGAAAAATGCATCTCATCTCCCTCCCTACCAAGTGTTCCTATATTATGGTCTGCAGGGATGATATGACAAAAAGACTGAACCTCAGCCCCAGCCAAAATGTCAAGTTAAACCAGACACACAGATTTTGGCTCTACAGATAGGATGGATTCATTTACTGTGTTTGTTAAATTTGTTTGACCCAACCCGAAAATGACCCAAAACAAAAGTATGCATTACTGCTTTGAGATCACATGGACCGTACACCCCTGCCAGTTTACACTGTGCCAGAATTCAGCTCAGGGGGAGAGATAATCATTACCATATCTATTGTCACATACTCATTCATACACAGAATCTATGTCTATTGTCTGCGTGCCAGTAAAATCAGGTTGGTCCTCGAGGCACATGAAGAGACTGCCCCTTGATAACCGACTGAGTTTCGCAGTAACTTAATTCCCTAAGAGGAAATTTACTGTGTTTCAGTGTGTGTGTGAGTGTACAAAGGAACTCTATTTAACATTTACTGTGCATAGATCCCTCCTTATTCCTGTGTTCTGAGTATTTTTCTCCTTCCTGTTGTCTCCTTTCCTCTGTTCTTGGTCTCTGCTCAGAGGCCAGTAGAGCTGTAGGTTGCATTTATGAATTCTTTCCTTGATTTTGAAAAGTCTAGACACAGACCCGTGAAGTCTCCTTTGTTCCGAGCGGGAGACGGCCACCCCCCTTAGGGCTGGACCTCCGCTTTGACAGAGGACACGAGGGGGATCAGGGGCAAGCTTTAAGCGACCGCTTTTTAGTCAAAAAGAGACCCTGTCACCCCTTGAGGAAAGAAAGAATTCTACAGCCAGCATTTGTTGAAATAAAGGATGTCTCCCTTTGGTCTCTTAAAATAAAAACAAATGAAAAAATGAAATGAAATAAAATTGATGAACCGCTCTCTCGTTGACCACTGGGAGCATGTTCTTGTCGACAAATTTGTTTAGGCCCATACTGACTTGGCAGGGTTCGGGGGGGGGGAGTTGCAAGGGTACATTCCTGAATGGTTTGCCTTGTTTGAGCAGCTCAGAGTGCGCAACCTTGGGACACTATCAGGGGCTTTATTACTCCTGCGGTAGTATTCAAGCAGCGAAGCCGAGAGTACAGGAACGTTCTGTACCACGCCACCTCTCCTGCCTGAACACCTACCCCAGCCACACGCTTATCTGTTTACGAGGCGTTTTTTTTCACCACTCTTTGTCAGGATTCTGTCCTGTAACATGTGGTGGCTTGTGCTATAGACTTAGCCCCGTAGATACGATGCCTGATAGCCCTGATCGTTCCGGACAGTCCCCCCCCCCCAGCACAAGGCAGGGCTCTCGCGTCACAATGGGGAATTGCATTTGCGTGAGATCAGGGATTCTCACTATGTCAGAACCGTGACTCAGGGAAATGTGACTAGCTGAGCTCGGGGGGGGGGGGATGCCCCAAACGTGACGCTCAGACCTCAGACTGGCTGGCAGGGACCCAGAGCCTTTGTGCTCACACAGAGAGGGAGAGAAAAGACACTCACGCTGTACACATTCATCCCAGTCCCTATACTGTTATGGAAATTAACGTATAACACAAGCTGGGGACCCCACATAATACAAACAATGAGCCTGGGAAAACAGGAACGAGCTCTCCTGACGTCACAGTATCCCTGTGGGCTTTGCTGGGTAATTACTGGAAAGAAACAATGCTGTACATGCATTTTGTCAGGAATTACAGGAATATACCTTGAGTCACTGGCATCAGTTACCATGTAAACATTTCCATACAGCTGAGAATTTACCAGAGGGAGGCAGAAAATGAAGTCAAAATAATTGCGCTGTGTAAATACGTCAAACACTTCTCATGCTTCTGGTTTACTTATTAAGATTCTCGGGAGTTCCGAACACTACCAATAATGCCTCTGGGGCCCTTTCTCTCATACTCGTCCTACACAGTGTCCCTGAAAGGCACTGCCTGACGCAGCCGGCGAGATAACAAAGCTAATAGACAGGCGCGGGGCCTCCCACATTAGCATGCGGTGGGAGTGCGGTTGTGTTTCAGCATCTTGCGGCTTTCTGCGGGCCCGCTGCTGGATTGCTGTGTGATGTGCCGCTTCCTAAATTGTAGTGAGGGAGAAAGTGTGTGTGTGTGTGTGTGGGGGGGGGGGGGGGGGGGGGGGGGGGACGGTGGCGTGTGAACCTCCAGATGCTTTGAAATAAATCAAGACTGTGGTGGACAGACCGCTCTGCCATGACTGATAAGGGAATCACGCGTCGCCGGTGGGCAGCGGATTTTAAAACGAATGTAGACTCTAAGACGTCGGTGGGGGGAAAAGACAAATGTTTGCTCTTTAAAAACTGATGGAGCTTTTTATTTCTTTCAGATTAAGCTTTGTGCTTCCCTTATTAATGCGGGAGCCTTGTCTGCAGAGACGCGTTAAACCAAGCAAAGCAGACACAGTGACCTCAGCCCCCTCTTCAGACTACACAGCACAGGAGAGGCAGGGCTGAGAGAGAGATGCTCCAGTCTGCATCTTTAGCATGGCAGCACTGTGGCCGCACACCATCACTACCGCATGTTACATCACAGTTCTGCCTGTAAAAAAAACCCCCCAGAGCCAGCCCACACTTAAATGTCTGCACAACAGCGATGTGGATACTACAGTGACAGCTGAACCAAGACGTTATTTGAAAAGCCACCTGCTTTCATTAGTCACTAAACAAGCCCCTCTGTGCTGCATTGCTAGCACCGAGCTTTATGTCACAATCTTGTCTAGAAAAATCTCCTGTGACTCAGCCTGAATTCACATATCTAAACGAACAGTAATGCAGACAGGCCTGATGTGGCAGCTGGAACGAGACATTCACTGAAAGAAGCCACCTGCTTTAATTAATCACCAAAGAATCTCCTCTTCACCGCAGAAAACTTTAAATAGTTAATGAAGACAGCAAGCAGTTTGGGGGTGGCCGCTATCACCTGCCTGCCATCAGCCAGTGTCCACCAAAGAACAATAAATCCGGCGTCCTTGGTGTAAGATGTCAGAGAATATCTGTTGCCAGGGCAGCGCTCTCTCTCTCTCATTGTTCTGAAGTGGACGCTTAAACCTGGAGATGCGTTTACGCCACAAACGCGTCCAAGCACTGCACCTCCACAGCTGGTCTGAAGAGAGACATTCTGCGGTGGGCACTCTTAATCTCTTTTCAATATTAAACTGTAGGGGAAGGGGGGGGGCGTAGAAAAAAATCTATTTGCGGCATTATTTATTTCTTTTAAATCCCATTTAGGTGTGTTGCCTGGCAACTGGGGCGGCTAACACAGAGCGTGAGGTGTGAGGGAGCGAGAGAGCGGCGGCAAGTGTTCGGTGAAAGAGAGAGCGGCCATGTGCTGATGCTTCTAAATCAGTGCCAGTCACCTCATTGGCTTACACAGACTAAGAGCAAACACAGGGCAAATGTTACACTGAGGAGGGTCCGTAGATTAATGTCACACATGCACAGGCACACACACGCACACACACACCCACGCACACATACACACGTGCCCATGCACGCACAACCACATGCATACATGCGTGCACACACACACACACACACACACAGGTGCCGTGCCACTAAAACCGTGGCATGCCCCATGTATTGGTAAATTGGCATAATATTCCTGAATATAGATTGTTCAGTGCTCAAGAAACATAGCCTTACTTTCAGTAACATCAGTGCAAAGGATCTGGATGTTTTAAAGATCATCTCATGCTTATGTATGTCTACTGTGCAGAGCTTTACAACCCCTATTAAATGTGCAAGTTTGCGAGCTGTAAAAGTATATTGCAGCCTCGGTCTGAAAGAGACACACTCGTATAACCAAACAAAACATATCATTTATTGAAGTACAGTGCTTATGCAAAAAAATATAGATTTTCAAACTCAAAAGTTACACAGAAGGCCAGCACGAATGGCCATGCCTAACGTACAGTTTCACAGGCACCTATGGAGACAGATTGGAGGCGGACAGGATGACCAGGAATCAGAAGACAGAACAAGCACCAAAAGAGTTTACACGGACACATCACATCAGAGCGCGAGATGACAGGGACACGAGACTGCGTAGCTATGCGTTTCATCATCATCATCATCATCATCATCATCACCATCACCATCATCATCATCATCACCATAATCACCATGAGGTGGCATTCAGCCTTACCACTACTCTGCCCTTAACTTTGAGTAACAGATTCAAGTAAGTAACATTTTTGTTTTCAATTCTTACATGTCCTCAAGACTTTGGCGATCAGGAAAATGAACGATAACAAAAAAAAGTTTGTGTAAGACTTGAAAACATGGAGTACATGCTTAGATGTCATTCAAGGCACCCTAGCGGCTCAAACAAATGCCCCTCATGGTGTCTACACTGCTCCCCTTGTGAACTGAGTGGTATAGGACAGGTGAAATGCTAGAGGGCTGGCACATTACTGGAGTTGTGAAAACCAGAGGACCAGATAAAGTTGGCGGTACCTTGCTGAGGAACAGGTGGTTAGCGAACGCTGCCTGATGGAATTGCAAGGCTTATTGGCACAGACTGCGCATTACAGGGCGAACACAGAAACAAGTTTGCCTGTATTTCACATCATGGACTCATCCTTACTCATCTTAAACACACAGCTACACCTCATGTATATGACGGGACGATATACCTTATGGCACGTGTCGTAATGTTAGCCTTACAAAGAGAACATTTCTGTTAACTGGCACTAAGAAAGGAGAGGAGAGAGTCTGAGCTTCCAGTTTATATGTGAGGATATGCACTCTTACACAAAGAGTGGTTCACTGAGTTAACCTAACACCCGACCCATCCGCTCAATGTCAGAGATGTGTGTAACTGGACACTGACCTCATTCTTATCGTTCAGATCCAGAACAAAGGGTGTGACCCAAAAGGTGGTGTCGCTAAAAACAAAAGACTAAAAAACCAAAACATAGAGTCAAAAAAAAAACCACAGATGGCACTTTCTCACATTGATTTAGACGGTGAGAAGAAATGGGCAGTTCCTATATTGTTACACACTAATACATATATACCTATATATGCATCATGGTTATTCTGTCAGCAGGTCTTTACCTAACAAAGCACAAGGAGATATTATACAGATACAGCTGGAAGAAGAAAAAACATCAAAAACAAAAAAGTCCTGACAGACTCAATCGGTGATTGGACAATGAAGCCTGCTGCTATGAACGAATGGTATTGGTACTAATACTTTGCCCCAAAGCAAAGGTCTTCAGCAGGCACCTTGAGCCAGAGGCAGACAAGTTGAAGAATCCATGAGTTAAAAACAAAAGAAAACATGGACACTTGAACTGAATTAATGAACTGAATTAACTCTTGATGGCTGGAATGGTTCTTGTATCATTTCCATCGTATCCCTCTGCTGAAGTCCCAGTTTGGATAGGTGATCAAATCGCCTGTTATCCTAGGTGTATATTCCCCAGCCCTATAGACAAGAGTCGATGGCGCTAGACTACAGTGCAGGGACAGGGTCCGAACACCCCTTTACAAACACTCCCATTCTGCTTGGTAACAGAGACAAGCATGTAGACATATTTGGCAGTACCTTCCCTTACCCTGGCACATTGAGTCTGGACCCGAGTCTCATTCAACCTACCTGCAGTGCACTCTGTTCAAAACCTTGAGTAACAACGCAAGCATTTTCATTCCAATTTTACAGAACATTTTGCACCGATTTCAGCAACCACCAAACTTGAAACAAGCAAATATACTGTAGATAATGCAGCCCTAACGCCAGCCCTTCCGGTTATCGACACAGAACATTACAGTTAGCTTGAATCTGGGTGCTTATCAAGGAGTTACAGGTGTATAAGCACAAGGACACAACATTATAAACTTCAAATTCAATATGGCAACAGAACAACAGCCTGGAAAGAAATTCCTGATTTCACAGTTAGAACCATTAGAGTCATATAATATAAAAGACAAATATCATTCTCTGAACGGGAAGAGAACAGGCAATCAAATGGATGTCATTTGAAGAATAACACCCTGGGGCAAAAAGATTTTTAATGAGAAGATAATGCGGTCTCGAATATTAACAACTATAAGTATGCCCGCCATCAACCAAACTAGCAATAGAGTTTCAGACTTCAAATCAGCAAGGGATAGACAGCTCTATTCTGTATTTTCTGTCCAGTTTTAATAGTAGAATTGGACAGGAAATGTGGAACCACGCACACTAAAGGCTAAAAATATTTCCAGAGTGAAATATCAGTTGAGTAATTCCCTTCCTGATATCAGTAGACAAGTAGTTATTTCAACTAAATCATCTTTTAGATGACAATCCTGAGTCACTGTGGTCATTAACTACACCTTGCACTTTTCATTTGCAGAGCTGGTGTGCCAATTTCCATGCCCAATACCAAATAAAGCTTTTTCAACCTGGGTCACCTCATCATCTTCATTCTTACATAGAGTAATTGCATTAAAACTCCTTGCCTTTATGCTACTACGATACGTGCGTCACCGAAGTGGAGTAACGCTTTGGTGGTTTACAGGATGGCTAACCCCTCTCACTACTGAGCACTGTAGGGTCCTTGGCCGAAATATGCTTTATAAATGCAAGTCATGATTTCTTGATCATATTCTCTCCAATCTACTGTAGTAGTGGTGTGTTTTATGCACCACATCTTTATTCTCTCTCACTTTATTTTTTTTTAAATTCATTTCTGATAAATAATAAAAGGTCAATGATCAAGTCTTTGTCAAGTAATCAGACTGACAAACGTGGACAAAAACTGTGCGGGCAATACAAGTTCAAGTTCGGTGGCATAATATGCAATAATTCCCTCCAATTCTTACTCAGATTCACATATTTAGTTGGGCCCAATGGGAAAGGTAGTGAACTCTAAAAGACAGGCAGAACATATGAGAGAATGAGGATATAGATATATATGACAGGACATCTCTAGTGCATCTATGATACATCACCTTACAGAGAGGAATCACCTTACAGCCATCTTTAAAATTTTCATGACCTGACAGGAATAATTAATATATCTGTATGATGTTATAGCACATTAATTTAGGTATCAGGGACCAGTCAGAATGTTACAGTGGCAGCGGCTCACCGAGAATGCTTTTTATTCATAAAATATTGTACAATAAAACTAAAAACAAAGCAGTGAAGCATCAATTAAAGGCATAAAGGCAATGAGCTTCATGTAACAGATATTTTACCACAAAAAAAGAACCTGAATTAATCAAAGTAATAAAATTCCCAGTGAAAAATCACTGCAAAATTCCTGGCCACGGGAAATTGGAATGACAATGGCATTAATTTCTATAATAGCGTCAGAGGCACCAACTACCAGCCAAATTGAAATGTCTTCTTTTTACAGTTGGGGGGGGGATGAGTCCATACCAGCCAAAGGCTCAGTTCACTGAGGTAAAATCAAAAGTGTTTGGTAATGCAACAGACCAATGTAATAGTACCAAAACAAACAAACAAACAAAAAAACATTTCTTTGTGCTTAACATTCCCTCCTCTTCCTCAGGTCAGGGCACTCCAACCTCCAATTTTTTAGGCCTCTCAAAAAGCTGCCTTTGCACAGTTTTGTTTGGACTCTACAGGCATGACATCACGGAGCCACCCAGTGGTTGTGACACTACTATGTGTGCAGGCACATACAGTACACACTCCGACGCACACGCGCACACACTTATATACACAATTAAACATCAGTGCATTGCAAGCAAAAATGATACGACCGTGAAGAAATGATAACTTCTCCCTCCCTTTCACAGTGTTAAAGCCTGGCTCAGGAACACATTACAAAGTGAAAATTAAGTTCAGTCTTTTTCTAATATCTTTTTTTTTTTTTTTTACATATATAAAATCCATTATTGCTAAATAAACAAAATTAGAATCATTTTACACTGTACAATATAGACTGGAATGTAGTTAAGTTAATCTGAAAAGGACACATATCTTTTTTAACCAATGGCCAACAGATGAAATGACAGTAGTTCTCAACATTCCAGGGGGAACTCCTGAAATTGCTCCAGGAACCTCACCCACCAACCCCTTCTCCATTCTGATTGGCTCAGTCACTGACAACGAGAGTTCCAAGATAGTCTTACGGGTTGCCCTTGTGGAGGCTATACTAATCCTGATGTTTAGAAGGAGAATCCCTTTGTCTTCTACATAGCACAGACATCATCACAACACAGTGACAGATGAGGTACAACAGTGGCAGAAAGAATTCTCTCCTATGCAAAATGGTCTGAACCTACTCAACAGATAGCATTGCTGATTTCACCACAAAGATACAAAAATGCTGCTTACACAGTACCTAAAAAAAAAAAAAAAAAAAAAAAACATAAAGGCACCTTGAATGGAGACAGATGTACTTGTTTTAACGTACAGACTGCTTAGAAATAATACAATTAACTGATTTGGTCTTAAGTGCATTGATAAAATAAAATTAAAAGGTTTCTGCCAAAATACTAAAGGAACAAAGATGAAAAAGAATTTAGTGGGCTTTATCTTCAAGCAAAAAACTTGAAACAGCCTCTCCTGATAGCAAACACTTAATTGATTTGTTAAAAGCTATTTTTGGCATCTGAAACACTGCTTTCCAGGACTTTAATTTCTCCTTCCTTATACCAAATTTAGAAATAGAAAAACTCTTCCGCAATCTCTTCTTTTCCAATGACAATGAAAGATTAGGAAGACTTCATTTGATGGGGAAATAATAAATGTTCTGTCAGTAGGCATCCATTCTTCACAGCTCTGTCGATGTCACATATATACAGAACACATGCATGCAACTGTGTACATACATATGCACTTAGGGTCACATTTGTAGGACTCTGTTATATTTAGTTGCCCATGCCTCTAAAACTACCTTTATACATACATCTGGGGCCTTGCCAGCAGAGTTTATGGAATACTGATGCCAGAACAATCCCGAATCATTCTGAATAACTTGGGAGAGTTATTTATCCTGATCAGTTTAAGAATTTAGTTTTTGTTTACATTTCGTAAACAGTATTGTCAGGAGTTAGATAAAAATACATGAATTAACATGCAAACACAGCATGTTTCTGAAATTAACTAAAGATGTATCCATATTTTAGGTTAATCTTTTTTTGTAATTCTGTTTGACAGACTGTTTCATTCTATGAAAAGTTTAAACACTTCTAATAAGTTACCTTACAAAACACCATGATAGGTTTAATAAAATAATCATGATGAGGGCTTCAATCCAATATTGCCATTTGTGGGGTAGACTTAATAAATGAATGTCCTTTCTTTTAATTTCATATTGATCTTTTTTGAAAAAAAAAGCCATGTGTGAAAGTAAATGACACTTGGAATTGAAAAGTACGGATTCTTAAAAAAAAAAACACAAATTACAAGAAAAAAAGGACTGCAGTACTGACTGTATCAGAGAAATCAGAGAGAGAGTGGAGGAGACCTAGCTGGTTTGACCTACCTGCTGCTGCCATACCTCAAGTGAGGAGACAGATGGTGTCGTGACTTTTTTTTTTCATAGTTTTAAATAACATTTACTGTATGACTATATACTGAAAATATACATTCCCATATTTATATAGAACTATCTTAAAAATACAAATGTGCAAAAATTGTAAACAAATTGGATCCTCTGTGGTGCTAGGGCTGCTCTCAGCAGGACTGGCTCTCACAGTCTCGTGGGCTCCTCGTCACTGTCACTGCAGTTCCCACAGCAGTCCTGAGGGGGCAGAAGAGAGCTAGGAACATTGGGGGCAGGCTCGGGGATCAAGTTGTGATAAACAAAATAAAAAAAAACCGTTGGATGGAAAACATTTTGGCAAGGTGATGGTCAGTAATTGTAAAGTAAGAAAAAAAGCACATTGTTAATGTTTCTCAATGAAAGCTACTCTGGTAGAGACTGGCATCAAGGTAAATCTGAATTATCCCGTGTGAATGCCAGCACTATAATAGCTACAATGACCACTGGCAGCATAGCTCAGCGTAAGTTTCAGTAACCATGACACGGAGACCTCAATCAATGCACTGACAGTTAAAATAACACCAACAAACTGTGCCGGCATGAACCTATTTCCAAAAAAAAAGTATATAAGTAAGTAAATCTACATTCTGCATGAACTTTGTCATGTAGTGCTTCTAATATTGTTGACTCTGTTTGGTTTTTTCGCCACACTTGTAAGTTGCTTTGGATAAAAGAGTCAAAATGTATAACTGTAAATGCACATATAAAGTGCTTTTTCCTCATAATGAAGCTGGTCTGACCTGTCTTCCGAAAAGCCTCTGCAGCAGCCCCTGTTTAGGTGGGGGGGATGGCTGGCCCCTCCAGTCCAGATCTGGGGGCACGGTCCCGTCCGTATGGAACACGTTGAGCTCTTTAAAGCACTCTGTCTCAATCATCTGCAGGTTAAGCAATGCAGTTCAGAGCCACTCAGGAAACAGAACATACCCACAAACAGCTTAATAGCAAAATAAAAGAATAAATAATTAGAGAAGAAGTTTACTATTATTTAAAGACAAACTTTTAGACGCCATTGCAAAACTATTACTGGACATTTTGAAATATTTAGTGTTCCAAACACCCTCAACAACAGTGAACAATATTACAACAATACTAACTTATAATTACATTTAGTGCAGTGAAAAACCACTAAATTCGTGAATGAATGTGAAAACAACAATGCCAAAAAACCTGTAGCTTGGCCTCACTGCAGTAATGGTAACCAACGGTTGTGTAACCTCTCAGTGGCATACCAACAAAGTACTCTCCCACAAATGGAAACTATTTATTTTATTAATGTCTTATGCAAACGGAACATTTCAAAATACAGGAGCTAGCCTGCTTCAGGGGCTGTGATCAATATCCCTAATCTGGTATGTTTTTTTAGATAGATCATGTGCATTGGGACCATTGAGTAGAAGTTAAACACGGCTAGTGGAACTCCATCAATAGATACGTGCCACTATACAACTTCTACTTATAGCAGGCTGTCAATCAATAACATTTAATAAAATCATATTTTATGATCTGCCTCTAACTAATTTGTACCATTTTCCACCATTCCTTTCACAGGCCATAAAAATAGAACTCATTCAGAAAGCAACCAACCACGCAAGCCTTTGCAGGCCATCTAAAGTAATTTTTTTTAATGAAGCTTCATCTGAATTGTAATTCAAGATCCTGATGTAACTACAGTGGGGGGGGGGGGGGGGGGGTGTCAATCAATAACACCATTTCAATCCACTCAGTTTTGGGAGGCTATCTGCATTCAGTTTCATATTGATTGGTCTCTTGAGGATACTGACCATTATAAATGCCTTCTAGTTAGGCCTATTTTTCTGACCAGACTCAGTAGCAACACCCACTTCTGCATTTCGGCCTTGCAGTTCATGCAAGAAGGCATGCAGCACTACTCACAATGACCCACCCTTGAAGGGGGGAGAAGGCTAGTTCCGTTTTCCTGTGTTGCGTCATAACATTCTAATGCGAGTTTCACTGTAATAACAGGATTTGAAGTAATGTTGCAGGCTGATGGGAAAGGAGTATTTAATAAAAAATGTCCTACAAAACAGGACAAGAAGTTTTAAAAGAAGAACTAGAATTGATTAACTGGTTAGGTTGATAAAGGGTGATAAAAGCACCAGATAACTGGGACAACCCTTATTTTATACCACTATTCACAAAGGACTAAAAGAGTGTTTTGGGAAAAGGGAAAAAAAAAAAGTCATGAAACAACATACTCCTTTCGGACAGGTTACAGGTTCCCCTTGTAGACAGTGCAAAAGGTTTTGGGGGCGTGGGGTCAGCATGAGACAGGGGACTGACCTCGTTCTGCCAGGGGATGGGCACGCTGCCTGTGGACACTTTGCTGTAGAAGGAGTTGTCTTTGGGCTCCAGCTCAACGCCCTTGACAGTGGAGAACTGCTCGATGTCCAGCACATCCTTACAGTAAATGGCCTGGGGCTGGACACACACACACACACACACACACACACACACACACACACACACAACACACACACAACACACACAACACACACAACACAACACAACACACACACACACAACACACACACACATTGATTACATAAATTCACAAAGCACAGTATCCTTGCTTGCACCAGCTGTCTTTTGAGATTGGCTCCTCTCATGAATGTCTACAGATGCAAGTCAGCCCCCTGCACAGGATCAAATGCAGAAGGACCTGCCAGGGACAGTAACTGACAGCGATGTCAGACCTGCCTGGAACATTCACAGGGCCACGAAGGTCCTAAAACCAGGACACAACACACAGCAGAGCGACTTACGTCAGGGATAAAGGGAGCCTCCAGCATGCCTGCCTCCAGCCTCTTAAAGTTGATGGAGCGGAAGAGGGGGTGGGCCTTCACCTCAGAGGCTCCTCCCCCCTGACAGCCAAGCCTCACGCTGGGGTCTTTGGCCAGCAGCTAGGCAGAGGTAAGACACAGGCTGTCAGCAAACCTGTGACACCGACGGAACTGATTCCAGGTCAGTGTGGATCAGACGTGACGGTCAGAAACCCCTTCAGAACCTGAAATTACCTTCAAAATGTGTTTTTTGTTTCAGATCTTTTCATTGTCACAGACTCAGCTTGGTGAAGCTCTTTTTCATGAGTCAGACTGTGAAATACAGTTGCATGCTGTGGGAGTTTTAACTAGTTATTACGCAACCACAAGAATATTGCAACTCCCATAAAATATGGACAAATAGAGAATAGCATATTAAGCATATTATTCAATGCAAATAATCTCAGTTTATCCCCAATTCCAAGGCATTACATGCTTTGGCTCCTAAACAGTGCTATACCTGTTAATAATACACTAAATGTGCTAAACCATTTAAATGTTCACTTGTACAGATGGGACAAGTTTTGGATTTTAAATGTCAATTATCCATTATCCACACTGCATGGCAAGAAAGGCCACAAAGTTAAGACTTAAAAATAAAACTGTCAGTTATGATGTCTGCCCTGCATAGCAAGCATTTGACTGTAGTAAATGAGCCAGCCAGCTTAATGTGAATATAATTATCTGTCTAGTTTGTCAGATTTGTCTGTGCTAATATTACCAAGCAAGAAAGTCAAACAATTCCTTGTTTGCAAGCTGCCAATCTACAATAGCTACTTCAATTTAAAAATGCTTCTAAAAATGTTAACAGCCACTGAATCTACCATGTCACCAGATATGCCCCTTGCTAACTTAGTACGTAGGGCTCAATATGCACATATTTTTCAAGCCAATGAGAGGGCAGAGTTTAATTCAACAAACAAACAAATCATTTGACTAAGCCTGGCTGACTCAAAGCACATTTAAGCGAAAGGGCGAGTTTTATTCTTCCTCATTGCGTCATACACCAGCCTTCCACTAGCTTTCTCATTTCAGACGCTCGCCCAAGCAAATCACCGTTGCGTCCGAAACACCCCCTCACTTATCGTCTTGTGCTAAAAAACCTTTCAGCTCATGTGGAGCAGCGATAAGCTATTCCAGGCTTTCCAACACGACTTAAATAGTTCCACCTGAAGAACTCTTGATTGACTGAAGGGACTCCGACCGGCTTGAATTTTAGCGAACAGCATGATGCAGAGATAGCTTTGCTGGTGGAAACGAGCACCGCTTGGGGTTTTTGTGCGGAGGGACAAAAATAAAATGTAAATGATTCATGCTTTATTGATGGAAATAATCCCGTGGGGTAAGCATTACATAATTTGCATAAATATACGGCATGCCGCTGGCTGTGCGTCATTGGCTTAACCTCGCCGGGCAACTAGGCCACATGCCACATTTGCATTTAATAACACGCTGTTAGCGTAGGAACGGCTGCAAAACAGAGCGTGATGTACAGTGGCACGTCTTGTGGAGAGCAATGTCATTCCCACTGACCCCTGCCGCAAAGGCTACGTGTGTCTGGTGCGCCCGCCGGCACTGACCATCTTGCAGAGGGACTTGGCGTCCTCCGAGAACTTCCCCGAGTACTCCTCCTCCACCTCCTTGACCAGCCGCTCCACCTCCTCCCTCTTGATCTTCTTCTTGCGCTGCTGGAAGGGCGACTGGCCCTCGATCATCTCGTACAGCAGGCAGCCCAGGGCCCACCAGTCCGGGCTGAAGGTGTACCGCTCGTTCTTCACCACCTCCGGGGCTGCGGCGGGACAGACGGACAGACACACAGACGCGCGTCATCAGACCATACACCGGTCTGAACATCCACACCTGCCGCCATAGATCGATCAGTGCTCAATTTCTTTTGCCCAGCCTGCAAGATAGAAAGTCTCATTCTTATTAAAATATGGTGTGTTTTAAAACAGCAGACAGGTGACCCTTCTGGTGTGAGGTTCATGTTCATTCGGGGCTTGGTGGAAATATTCTGCATATGTGTGTGATAAGAAGAGCATGGGGAACAGCCTGGCCCGGCATTAAGCCCTTCTGATTCGCTCTGAGGAGAATGGCGAGGCTGTTCCTGTCACCGTGCAGTGCCTGCTCTGCTTAAGCTGGACCTCTCTAACAGTCTTATTAGACTGGGGTGCACTGAACCCAGCGGCTCAAAACACAGCAAATCTACATTACCAGAAAAGGACAAAACAACAGAGGACTGAGCCATGTCATGATTTAGTCATCACGACCATATTTTTCATAAGCCTCTATTTTAGAGAACACCATTATAAGTAGACTATGCTGAAAGAGCAAAGTTCATTCACCTCTCCCATTCAAATGTTTTATCTAACCATGGGAGAAAATCTGAGTTCATGGCTTTGTGACCAAATATGTATCAAAATATCCACACTTCCCCAGGCTCAACTGCATGTATTTTTTGAAGAGTGGATTTTACCATATGGCTGAAACAAACGCATTGACAGATTGATGTTTCAAATTGTTCCGACAAAAACTGACCTCAGTTGACTGGATTTCGGGCATAGAAAGATCTGCATTAGGTTTAACGAGCTTTTGAGAAGGCATGACGGACAGACAATTTTAACTGCTGTAGGCTTTTGTGAAATAACTTCAACTGAATAGTAAGTAAAGGCACTGAAAATAAAGTAAAACCATCCAACAAATACCCTAGCTTACAGTACAAGTCAAACGTTTGGACACACCTGATTAAGATAATGAGAAACATGCACTCAAACACATTTTGATCTAAAGACTTATGCTTAAATGCTTGAAAATACTTTCTTAGACAAGTATAAATTGCGAAGCCGATGCCAAAAAAAGATTAATTTTGGCTTCTTTGAAGAATCTAAAATGTAAGTCAGTTATTTCATAGTTTTGATGTCATTACTATTATTCCTAAACGTGGAAAACCTAAAAATAAAGAAAAACCCTCTTATAAGTAGGTGTGTACAAACTTTTGACTGCACAACGGTACCGGTACTGCATAATGCTCAAGTAAGACCAACTGGAAAAGGAGCGGGGTCACTGTATTTTGAGAACCAACAGTCAGCCTCTTTTAGAAACAGCGTAATTGCATATGGAGGTACAAAACTCACCCATGTAGCCCACAGTGCCCACCCTCCCTTTTATGGTTTGCCCTTCTGGCACATGGACCGCCAAGCCCAGGTCTGATATTCGGATGTGACCTACAGGGAAAACGAATGCAATATTAGTTACTATGCCTCTTTGTGGCTTGGTCAAGTTCCAGCTTCTGGACAGCACCGAACGTAATCAAACGACACAGTTCAGTCACATACAGTTTAGCTGAACAAAAAATAAGTGTAAGCCTTCCTAAGAGGAAGAACAGGTGCAAGGCAGTGAGTAATATGGTTCTCTGTTTGCTTAGCAACAGACTCAGTCCATATATAACAGGTATCCATGCATTTACATTGACCTTGCCTGTGAAGAGTGTCTCTGATTCAAGGACAGCCCTGTCAGAGGGACCACCTTCTTGGTCAAAGGCTCGTTGAAATGTTGTAATCATCACGACTAATTCCTGAAGGGGATCTTTTGTGATGAAAAGCAATGATTGTGCAATGTGTGCGATATCTGGCTAAACCAATAGCACAGCAGGGAGGGGTGTACTTCAGTCACCTTGTGACTGTTCCGTTTTGTGTACTTTACTCCCCCTGCTGGCCAGTAGGTGCATGGCAGTCTGCAATCGCACAACAGCCCTGACAGTGAAACTACCTGCTGTTCTCTAGGCGGAAGTTATGTATCTATGACAGTAAGCAGAAAATGTTCTGCTGCTCCATACAGCTGCTCACTCACCATGGTCATCTAGCAGGATATTTTCAGGCTTCAGGTCCCTGAAAGAGAAGCAGACCAAAACCATGAGCTGAAATCAGCAGCCTTATCAGCCGCTGATCGAGCACATTTCCTGGTCCGCGAGCGTTTACCTGTAGACTATTCTCTCATTGTGAAGGTCCTGCAGCCCGCAGCACAGTTCTGCGGCATAGAAGATGGCTCTCTTCTCCTCGAAGCCGGCCTCCCCCATGTGGTAGATGTGGAACTTGAGGTCCCCCCCATTCATTAGAGTCAGGACGAGGCAGAGGGCATCCTTTGTCTCGTAGGCGTATGCTAGACTCACCTCCATGGGACAACACAAACACAGGAGAGGTCAGGCTTGTTCATGCACATAAATCATTCACAATATGGCCAGAGCTAATGTCCCAGTTACAGCATGCGGTTAAATGTAAATCTACAGGTATTTCCACCTGTATGAAACCCTAAGCAGTGACGACGCTGAGGCTAAGCGGTTTCGGAAGTGGGCTCGTGAACAGAAGGTTTCAGGTTCTGTTCCCAGGTGGGACACTGCTGCCGTTGCCCTGGGGACTTCAGAAGGGCTTTGGTGAAAATGCAGCTACACTATATGGCCAAAAGTATGTCAGTATGACACCTGACCATCACACCTATATGAGCTTATTGGACATCCCATTCCAAAACCATGGGCATTAATATGGAGTTGCCCCCCCCCGCCCCTTTGCAGCTATAACAGCCTCCACTCTTCTGGGAAGGCTTTACACAAGATTTTGGAGTGTGTCTGTGGGAATTTGTGCCCATTCAGCCAAAAGAGCATTTGTGGGGTCAGGCACTGATGTTGGACGATGTTGGACGAGAAGACCTGGCTCACAATCGTCGTTCTAATTCATCCCAAAGGTGTTCATTGGGGTTGAGGTCAGGGCTCTGTGCAGGCCACTGGAGTTCCTCCACACCAAACTCGTCAAACCATGTCTTTATGGATGTTGCTTTGTGCAGAGGGGCACAGTCATGCTGGAACAGGAAAGGGCCTTCCCCAAACTGTTTCAGCAAAGTTGGAAGCATACAATCGTCTAGAATGTCTTTTTATGCTGTAGCATTAATGTTACCCTTCATTTAGAACTAAGGGGCCTAGCCCAAACCCTGAAAAACAGACCATTATCACTCCTCCACCAAACTTTACAGTAGGCACTGTGCATTCCGGTAGGTAGCACTCTCCTGGCATCCACCAAACCCAGATTCGTCCATCAGACTGCCAGATAATGAGGCATGATTCATCAGTCCAGAGAAAGCGTTTCCACTGCTCCAGAGTTCAGTGGCGGCGTGCTTTGCACCACTCCAGCCATCGCTTGGCATTGCGCATAGTGATGTTGGGCCTGTGTGCAGCTGCTCAGCCAAGGAAACCCATTTCATGAAGCTCCCAGCGCACAGTTCTTGTCCCGATGTTGCAGCCAGGGACAGTGTGGAATTCTGTAGTGAGTGATTCAACAGAGGATAGGCGGGTTTTTACATGCTACGCGCTTCAGCACTCGGCGGCCCCGAGTGGTCTACCGCTTTGTGGTTGAGCTGTTGTTGCTCCTAGACACTTCGCCTTGACAATCATAGCACTTAGAGATGACTGGGGCAGATCTAGCAGGGCAGAAATTTTGTGAACTCACTTGTGGCAAAGATGGCATCCTATGACAGTGCCACGTTTAAAGTCACTGAGCTCTCCAGTACGACCCTTTCTACTTACAAGGTTTGTCTAAGGAGATTGCATAGCTATATGCTTGATTTTATGCACCTGTTAACAACTGGTGTGGCTGAAACACCTGAACTCAATAATTAGGAGGGGCGTCCACATACTTTTGTCCATATAGTGTATCTAAACATATACAGTGGCAAAATAAAGCTCTGCGTGTCCTACTGGAAAAGGGCCTCTTTCCAATTGACAAACACTAATTACAATGACAAAACAGCCCCTGGATTTCATCCAAATTAAACAACTTAATATTGCACTCATAATGTTACTCCTCACAAAATAAACCAAGCAAATTTGAACATCCTTTTTTTGGTCTATATATGTTTGTGGCTTGACATCAAGATCATCTTCCCATGGAGCAACTCAGACCCTGCTTTACTGGGGTAAATTCTGCAGTATTTCCTGGCATTTGGAGTGCAGGGTCAACACAACATGACCTTGTGGTCAAAAGGTTAGGTGACTGGGCAGAGCTGAACCGTACTCACGGTCACCATTTCAGGATCAGAAAATCAAAACACTACAGGACCAAGCACTGTGTAAACATCAGCCAGGAATAACACAATTTTCCACAGAATTCATCTGTGGCAGTTGGGACGTCTTTTAATATGGGTGTGTTAGTGGATGACTTGTCTCATTTCTTTGTCCATATAATGTCCTCTGAAAAGATCTTACATGTGAAACCTACACAAAAGCCTGCTTTCTCTTAAAGAATCCAGACATCCACACAACAGTTTGTTTTTACAAACCTTCTGATTCATAATTTTTTGTTAAAGCTTTTGCTCACAGGCACAGAGCATCACATGACTCTAAGTCTAAATACGACCTTCAAAGTCTGGTATATTTCTTCAAATTCTAGCACCTGTCACAGAAACAGCATGCCTTAAAGCATTCCCACTCATTATTCTGGGGTTTCGTCTTGGCAATGTAAAGGTCATGGCAGCAGATCCTTTTTTATACCTTAACGAGTTAGGCGGTAGAACAGTTCCTGTGTACTTACTACAAATCTGCTGTTTACTTTTTCCAATATCTGTTTCTCATTCAGTGCCATCGACTCTCCTTTCCTCTTCTTGATTCTCTTTTTCTCCAGCTTCTTGCAGGCATACATCTTCCCTGTGGCCCGGACCTGGCACGCACATACCTGACATGGAAAGGAAGTGGGAGATGTGCCATTGAATGGCCTCTTCAGGACTGCGCACCAGTCAGTCAAACTTATGTTCTACACAATTATGTTCTATGTTCCAGAATCTTACCTCACCAAAGCCTCCCTTCCCCAATACCCTGTACTGCCGGAATGTGTTCTTTGTTACTGGTTGTCTGGAGAACAGAGAAGAGGAAATAAAGGGAAGAAATGGCTTAAAGATTTTAAGAGGAAAAATTAAGAACACACTCCTAAGCCCTAACGTGTTTTTTTGACCATTACGAACTGACAAGTGATTTAAAAACATACTGAACAGATGAGAAATGGAAGGGGCAGCTACTGGAAATTATTTTGTAGGTTTGCACAGACTACAAACCTTGAAGTTAGAACACTGCCTTTTTAAGGACAGCATACCCTTACAATAGAGCCAAGTCATCTCAGAATTTTAGTCTGTCATTTTACTCCATTTCACAAACGTGACCGGGCCCACCACAAAGATCTATTCCACTGGCCTTTAAACTCAAACCACTGTCTTAACACCTGCTTTAGATAGATCTCTCAGGGCGATGCTGTCACCAGATAACTTACTGAAAAGGACTTTGTGAACACAATATAGCTTTCCAACAAGAGTCATTTCTGTAACAAATGCTGCTTTGTCCAGTCGATTTTCAGTAGAAAACATTTTACGTTAGTCCTCTCAGCATGTCAGAGATAGCACTTTCAACATTTCCTGTGTGTCGTTATATCAATTGAAAGCTGAGGCGTTTGCAAATCATCTTTATGTAGGCTTACACTGCCTTCACTGTCCGGAAATTCAACCTGCCAAAACTTCAGCCTGATAACTGGCTAAACTAATCCGGCAGATGCTTTTGCATAAAGCAGAAACACTCATACAACACTTCGACCTTTGACCAATTTCAAAATTCCCTGTGAAAACATTTTGGGGAAAAATAAGAAAAAGAAATTCACCTTCCATTCATCTCACAGAGGTTTTAGTTAACCAAAAATGCACTTATCTTCCCAAATGTAAATGTGTTTTAAACATTTTACACATCTTTTAGCTTGACACAAAAATATGCTAATGAAAATTCAAATTAATGTGTAGTGACAGACTGAGGCCAGCTGTTGCTACTGTGCTAACACAGTGCTAACCGTTTTTAGTGTGACATGACCAAAAAGTTGGTAGCATTGAGTTTCTCATTCTACATGCTTTTACCTAGGGTTTTTTACTGTGTGAACAACTGTTTTGAGAAGAGATTTCCACAACCTCCAGGGTCAGGGTTTCTACATTCTGATCTGGTCTTTTTTTTTGACCTGACTGAGCTGCTAAATGTTTCTACCTGTTAATAAAAAAAAATTGAATCCAGCATTAATACAGGTCAGCCACATATTCCAAAATGCTTTTGGTTTGCGGGGGATTAACTTAACACAGTATATGGGTTCCATATGGAATAAAAAGACTATGGTATAGGATGTTTGAAACAACAACCCAAGGCCGTAATTAAATTAAATAACGCAAAAACAGTTCCCTGAGGATAGAACATACTATTACCCTTTAATCATGATGGCATTGTTACCTAGCAATGTACATTATTAATAAAACTGTCCCAAGAAAAAAGTAACATGCAGAAGTGTTTTATTTTCAAACAGTGAGATAGTGTTCTGTGGATTCTAAGAAAATGGGATTCTGTGGAAAAGGCATGGCACTTGTGTGAGCCAAAATAGGAGGGAGTGGCCTGCAGTGCAACTGACCAATCACAGCGCGACTTTCCTGTTTGGACTCACACAAGCGGTGCTGTGTGAGGGCTTGTCGATCTGGGCCGTCGTTGTGTAACGCTTCGGTGGAAAACAGGAAGTACGGAACATACCTCTCCAGCCACTTCCACTGCAGGAATCGGTTGAAGTACATACTGTCGAGGTAGTCAGCGAAGGGGGCCACGCTCAGATAGTCATGGATCAGTCTGTCACGAGCCAATCACAAATCATGAGAGAAAAAAAAAGGGGTCACTCACATTGACCTGAACCCAGGGCTCCACCCTAAGAGTGATAAAGTGACGGGAGCTCGGGGGCGAATTGCGATTTGCTGACTCACTTGGTGCACTCCTTGAAGAGCTCCTTGCACGCCTCCTGCTCCAGCCTCTCCGCACATTTTCTCACCATCTCCTCCACAATCTCAGGAACGTGATCGTCAGACTGAGGGGGGGAGGGGGGAGGACAATTTACACAGGGACTCAAAACTATGCTACACTCTTCACACTGACTGAGGACACATATCTACTGCACCAACACATCATCCTGTCTGCCACACTGTCCCCATTACCATTACATTAATAGCATTTAGCAGACACTCTTATCCTGAGCGACTTACATAGTTTATAATTTTTAAATGTTATCCATTTGTACAGCTGGATATTCACTGAGGCAGTTGTGGGTTAAGTACCTTGCCCAAGGGTACAGCAGCAGTGCCCCAGTGAGGAATTGAACCAGCAACCTCTTGGTTACAAGTCCTGCTCCTTACCATTATGCTACACTGCACTAACTTATCGTGCAACAATGGTACTAGATTTTTTCATTAGGAGGGCAAAGGAAAAAAATTGGCTAAGATCAAGAAAGTAATGAGGGAACAGGGGTGATCTGACTGAGGCCTTAATGGTGTTCAGCTGTCGGAGCTCAGGTCCTGCCCCTACCTTTGGGTTGAAGTATGTGTCTATCAGTTCCTGCCCACACGCCTTTCTCTTCTCATCAGGAGTGACTTCATACTCCGCCTGGGGGAAAGGAAAAAAAACCCCAACATGGTAGGACACATCGTTTGATGGTGAAGCGCTTTTGGCTCGGCTGATACGAGCAGAACATGGCCGCCCGCGTTCGGAACCTTAGAGATTGGGATCGTTTGACTCGGGGATCTCTGCAGAGGATGCACTCCTCCACGCAGTCACTGTGCAGCTGTATCATGTCCCCATCTCACCCTCTCAGGCAAGATGAATTACCATCTGCGCAGACCCTCTCTGGCAATTACAGCAGCAGACAGAACTGCCTAGGGCTGATTGGACATACTGTGCAGTTATATAAAAAAAAAAAAAAAAAAAAAACCGCCTGGCCCATTCAGCACTGGCTGCGTTTGGAACAACAAAGTCAAAGAGAAGTCATTGCTCTGCCGGACAAAGCTGCACACGTCTTTGTCAGTCTCTGTCAGTCTGTCTGCCTGCCTGTCTGTCCTGGGGTTGGGCGGGGCGGGGCGGGGCAGGGCGGGTCATGTCGGGGCCAAACACAGAGCGCCACATGGGTGCCACATCAGTGCAGCAGAGTGTAAAGGAAGCTCTGCTTTATCATCAGGAGGGCGCTGACAGACACGGCAGTGGACATGGTCTCCTGGGAGTGGGTGGGAAGAATGCAGCAGATGTGGCCTGAGTGTTCTTCAACGGAGCGTGGGGCGAGATGCAGGCGCCGAGGCCGTGGCGGTGGAAGGTGGGCCACTGACGCGCAACGCAACGCTTCGATCCCAGATGTCAGGTTTCCTGTCTGTCATTTCGTGGCCCTCCCCTCTCCGCCCCAACCATGTTCAGCGCACTTACACGCATCCCTCTACTTGTTGAGCTCTTACAGAGGAGATTACATGTTAAAGGTTAGGAGGTAAAAAAGAAGAGAGAGAGAAAAAAATAAAACAATCGCAGGGTAACTCAAAAGCCACTTGGTTCCTTACCACAGCATCCAGGAATTTGACGCAGCGTCTCAGCTCGGGCCTGGTGTCACAGAACTGCCGGAACAGCATGCATCCGATTGGCTGCTTCTCACAAAGGCTGTGGTAGTCTTTCTCTGTTGAAATGGCACAAGACAAGGTGGAATGACTGAGGGCTTTCAGCACAGCGCACAAAAAAATACAGTAGGGAGTTTATGAATAGGAACCGGCCCATGAATAAAAACCTGTATTATACTATTCTAAGTGATTTTACTCAGAACAATTGCACTTTTTTTTGCTTGGGGATGAGGCATCGAATGTTACGCAAGAACCTACGTAATTTGCAAATATGCTAGACAGTACTGGAAAGTAACTGCGTGGTGAAACAAAACAGTTCTCACTGCTCTCCACCTACTGAGCACATTGTTCCACATTCCTCAATCGACTACACGCTGGGCCGGTGGAAACGATGAGCCTCTCAGCCTCGCACAAGAGCACAACTTGTGAAGACGGGCTGACGAGGCTCTTCAATGCATGGCGGCACGGCACTAAGAGCGCACTTTCTATGCAGTAAGAGGCCTGGAGGAAAATGGGATTTGCATGAGTGGTACAGGAGGATGCAAACCTGTGGTGGGGTCTATGCAAAGCCAGCGCAACAGTGTGGAACTGTCAGCTGAGTCAATATTGAGGTTACAGCATGTGTGCAGCAGACGGCATAGCTGAAAACCTCTGAAAGCTTTCGGCTATACCCGTCCGGCACAGTGCAGCTGCACCTGCTGATATTCACTGCAGTGATGTCACCTAAATGTTGGGGTGAGACGTTATTTTAACAAATGGGGGGAAAAAACAACAACTGCATTTTCATTCTATTCCCCTCCTAATGAATTGGTTAGGTCTTGCTGTTAATTCGTTTTAGTTAGTTAGTTTCTTTGTAGTTTCTGTGAAGTTGCAAGTCAGTGGAAAGAACAAAAAATGTCACTTAAGAACAAAAATGTAGCAAGCTGCTGTCATTTATGTTTGTCTTAAAGCCCCGTGACAATGTGGCTAAGGACAGATCAAAAACTCAATTTTATTAATTTGGTGGCAGAGGAGCCAAATACAATTGATGAGATGACACCAAAAGTTCTTAATGCTGGCCTCTCTTGTTCTACCGTTGACATTTCTTGGCTCAAATATAAGGCCACCTGATCTGACAACCATGTGAGTCAGGAGACAAGAGACAGGACAACCGACCCATTGAGGATCCCCCATCCCCCATTGAGATAATTGAATAAATTCAAACCCATGAATTGAATTTCATGCATTTATGTCTTATACGATTGTCCATGTACAAAAGACAATGCCATAGTTCAGCTTCTGCTTGTGTCCCCGCAGTTTGCTACTTGTCACTTGATTGATGTTCAATCCTCAACCATATCAGGCTGACAAAAGTTCCCATTGTACCACCAATAGGGTTATTCCCAGATAATAAAATCAGAAGTACAAAGAGGAGAATGAGCCAATGTTGCAAACCTGAAAAAAAAAAAGCTCATTAACAGACACGGGGACTGCACAAAGCTTCGTAAACAGCCGCCCAGTCTCAACTCCCACGTGGAAACCATAGCCTCATTAAAGATTTGCTGGGATAGGGGTCAAGAAGAACTTGTTCTTTACAGGACATGTTCATTCTATAGAGGAGCAGCAGGGAGTTTCTGGCCAGTCTGAGGCACAGAAACAGCAAGTTGTACTGAAAGAGATTACAAAAGGAAACCAGAGCATGCAAGCTTTCCTCTCTGCTATATAGGGCAGCCCTCCTCTTCAGTAAACACGGAAGTGGAGGGTTTAGCAAGTCCTGGGCCCAGATTCACACGACCTGCAATGTGCTTTCTTCTTAATCAACACCTACACAACAGTTGTGTTTTTCTGGGTTTGCAGAAATAGATGAAAAAGGATGTGTGACCTGACAAGCAACACTCAATTCATTCTCTTACTTAAAGCGAAGAAAAAAAGCATGCTGCCCACTAATTCAAGCTGCAAGCTATTCTAAAAAACCGCTGTCAAAAGTTGAACCACCGGCGTCATACATACATTGTGTGACATGTGTGTCAATACATTTAATGTTTTTTTTATAACAATCAGCAGTTTAATTTAATTTAGCTTGTATATATTTCAATGACTAAACAGGCCTTGGGTTAGGGTAACCTGTGGAGGATCTACCATCAAAACACTGAAAACCCTAAACTTTACCTAACATAAAGCAGTGGACAGATTAATTAAAAGATAAAAAGATTTAAAAATAACATAAAATGAGATTAAAAAATGAGATTAAAAATTTAAACAGATTTATTATTCATACTATATTCATACTCTATTACATACTATATACTATATTCAACTGTGTATAGTGCTGTAAATTTGGGTATAAGGCAAAGGTTCCCACCATTCAGGTGCATAAGAATATCCTTCTGTGTCAACGTTTAGAAAATAAAACTCAGTTCTGTTCTCAAAAGACAAGGGTATAATTTAGCCTATGTGGTATACTTTTGGCCTGTTTGATTGTTAGGATTACATTAGGAAATCAAGTTTGATTTATTCACAGTACATCACATGCTAAGGAAACTCTGGGCTGGAACGACATTCCATTCTTGAGTAGGCCTGTCTTTCTCATTGAAACAGAATAAAAGCAGTAAAATTAATCGACTTAAATATTAATTGAGTAATGCATGACAACTGCTGTCCTGTGCTACTTAATTTAACCCTCTAAAAACCCGTAAAAGATTCCATAATAAAGTAAACAACATTACAGAAACTGTTCATGTCATGGTTCACAAGTCCGTCAGTAAATAAGACATGCCACTTTCTATGGCTGGGCCCACCTGTACATTAAGACAATAAACAGCATGACCTCAAAATTAGTATCAATGCTGTCAGTTTTGTTTGAACAGATTTGACATTTTTATAAAAACAGGCATGTTCACAGGATGAAATACCAATTCTTCGCCCCTTTCCTCTGTATTCTGAAATCATGGAATGCATTTCTGCTTTAGCAAAATATGTAACGCATATCCCGACCGTGCAAAATACTCTGATTTTAGGGGGTAGGGGTGGAGGGCAAGTAAGAAAGGAAGAAAAGGAAGAAATAGCTATACTGTCACTTTTATCTATCAGTTAAACATAGTGAGGCCTATACAGGTAAATACATGCGATTATCAATGTTTCCTGTAACTGTCACTCAGCCTGATAAGATGCAATACTGTACACTTTTTGACATCCCTAAGAATTAGACAATACTGTAGCTTGATTAAATCCAGCAAATCAATCTCACTGATGCTGTTTTTTCTCTAGGATGGTAAAGTAAATTTAGGCAGGTCATGTCTTGTTACACATAATGAAAGTTACATTACATTACTGCCATTTAACAGATGCTCCTATCCAGAGCTTACGATTTACATGGGTTACAGTTTTTTTTTTAACAATGTTTTCAATTTATACAGCTGGATTGGCAATTGTGGGTTAAGTACCTTGCCCAGGGGTACAGCAGCAGTGCCCCAGCGGACAATCGAAACAGCAACCTTTCGGTTATGCGCCCTGCTCCTTAACCACTATGCTACGCAGCCACCAGTGTAGTTTTCTATTACTAAAAAATGTAACAGAAAGCTACAATTAGGTCTTTTCTTATTTATACATTTCATTAGTTTCTAAAACATACAAAAGAAACTTCTGACGTTCGAATGACATCAAAAGTGATCCTAGAATGTACAGAAGAACTGGAAAGTAGTCTTTAAAGTGATGCATCAAAAAGTCATTACTGTACAATAAAAAAAGAAGGTACATTTCATGCATTTTAGGGTACACATCACAGGAAAATAAAACAAAAAACAAAGAAAGGCTTTGTTAAAAAAAAAATTTGTTTAAAAAGTGTAACGATGAAGATACAGCAATGGCCTTAGGATCAGGGCTAAAATAAAATCTCTTCCTCCAGGCTGCATTTTTAATGTCTTTCATGACTCGGGCTATCTCTACCGTCTATTTTTGTTCTCACTGTTTACACTGTTTGACCTTTGCCGAGATTTCTTTAAGAGCAGTGGTGGCAGGGTCTATTTTCTGTGTGCACGCGAGTTGCATGGAGCGTCTTAGTCTGAAATACTGTTCAATGGAAGGACGTCGGCTCTGCTTTGGTGTTCTTACGCCGCCGTCCCCCTGGGACAGACAGAGATGGTCAGGTGTCAGTTTTGGTTTCCAACTGACATCGAGGCATCCGCATGCACTGCCACAGCCATACGAAACACTTGCACGAGGTGCTTTTTTTTTTCGTTTCCTGCCAGCGGCAACTGGATTCTCTTTTCCTCTCAGCTGCACCGCAAATACTGCGAGAGACAGAAAGCAAAGCAGCAGCTGCACTGATTGGATCCTGATTGGACTCTGGGGGTTTTGGGAGTTTGATTGCGTTCCTGTGGCTGCCTCACCTTGAGCACTGTTTTTTTTTTTTTTTTTTAAAAAAAGGTGTTGTTTTATGAGTAAAGAACGAAGAAGGAAAAAATAACGCCACACATTGTGAACAGGAACAATCACGGTTTTCACCATACAAAGTCCCTGTGAGAGAAAAAAGGAAGTCCAATGATGAACACTAGAGCACGACCATAACATGATCCCTTGATTTATTTAGCCAACATTTAGATAAATCACCGTGAAGAGGAAATCATATGATCACGGTTAACCTTCATGAAACGTTCTTTCCCCACTCTTCTTCTATACACTTCGACCACAGCCTTACAGGACATAGGCTATACACAGGAGACTTTTGTAGCTTACAACACTTCAACCAACTACAGTCCCCAACTAATAAGCTGACTCCACTTCAGTGATTAGGATATTAATGCCAGTAACAAATGATTAAGAATGGAAAACCATGGAGCAACGACAATGAGCACACCCCTGCGACTATGTGCAGCTTTGACTCATAAGCAGACAGGATGCTGTGATTTTGCAATCGGCCTCCTTATCCATTTTGTGACATGGCTGCACTTGGTGCACAGCGTCCGGACGTGCACAGTCATCAGAAATTGCAGAGCACCTCAGTCGGGCTTGGCCTCAAATGTTTCCAGAGGCACACAGTTGAGATCATAGCTGCCAGTTTAAGCGTGTATGAGCGCGTAATTGTAATCATTGCTCCAACTAATAAAGCTCTAAAAAAACAAATAAATAAAGAAAACAGAATGCCTGCTCCTGTGTTCTATGAGTGTATCGTTAGTACATAACACAGCCTCAGCTCTGGGCATGAACCATGTGACATGGCTGCTGCCACAGTGTGCTCTTTGGTACCAAATGGGCTTCCTCTCCAGTCTATGCAGTCAAGGCCATTGTGAAATGGCATGCTGTCTTCGGCACAGTCAACCTTCTGTGATTCAGTTCAAATGTGGATGAAACAGGAGTGCTTCAAATGCGCGTATTTACATGTAAAAAGAGAAAGAAAGAGCTGCAGTGAGTTTGAGAGACGGCTTCCTCTTCCTCCCTTCGCCACAGTTTCCTCTCTGGTGTCATAGCAGCAAACCCTACAAGGCATGTTTAACGTCTGAAAGGGTAAGGCAATGAAAAAGAAAAACAAGAAAAAAAAGGTCTAGACAGCAATCCCCCCCACCCACCCAAAAAAACAAGCCTCAACGTCTCCCCCCCTGCTTCCAAACCCCCTGGCTCAATAGGTAAGGAGATAATTCTACTGACTCTACAACCGTCAGCCATTTCTCACAGCGAAGCGATAGCACAAACAGATAAAGAAGTGAAAAAGAGAAGTCTCCATGGCAGCAGATCTCCACCGTTCATATTTCAGGATGCACTGCAAGCCATGGGATTATGAAATTGTTTCAACGCACAGAACAGTCCTCCCTGCGTAACAACAGCCATGACTCCTCACTTCCAAATCAAGCTCATGATGCATCACAGTACTCACTCTGATGTGGAGCAATAACAAGATCCCTATGAACAAACACCGAATGATTGCTTCAAGACTCTTAAAGCAATAGCAGTTTGTGTGGATAGCAGTTTAACAGACCAGTGCTGGTGCAAGACAAGTCGACCAACTTCAACATCCCCACTGTGTGAAGTAGGGAATGTGCCAGCTTGGGCAATTCAAACCCCATGTGGGTACACCTGTGTGTCCCCCAGCATTCAACAGTGATGGCAGGCAATCATAACCATTGTCTGTACTCAATAACCATTGTCTCAATACACGCAACTCACCCTGATCAGCAAATAAATCCTCAAGCCTTCAGAAAAAACACTGCTTGAAACATCATACCGTAAGATGGCAAGACGGGAACCCAACCACCAAGGCTGCTGTATTGTGCATTGTTTGCACTTCCTATACAGGGGGAAAAAAAACAAAAAAAAACGACCCAACTGGCAACACCGTGGGCCTGCGGCCCGCGCGGGCCATTGTGTGAGGCTGAGCGAGGCGCGTAATTACCTATGGTCTGACGCAGCTCTTCGCAGAGGCTTATGTGAGGGAACTGTAGCATCTGTTTCCATTTCTTGCTCTTTCCTTTTCTGTTTCCACCGCCTCCTGTAAATAGAGAGAAGAATCAGGGGGGGACTGAGTGGTGCACGTGCTGTAACCTGACGCCAGGCGAAAATAAAGCGTGCCGCTGCCAAGACTCTAGCCAAGCCCCGGCCAAGCCTTGCGGACAGATTTAGTTTAGAGTATGCTGACCCTCAGTGACCTGCTCGGGTGCACTGAAATATGCATTAAAATCGATGCGAGAGTCGCTTGGTTTGAATCCATCCCCTGCGCTTCAATAAAGAGTGCACTCTGACATGTTTTGCTTTTTGCATGGGCACGCGGACTGTTTCCAGTTGTTCCACAGTTACGCTTGCAGGTGTCCCGGGGTAGCCTCAGGAAAAGAATCACGCCAACACCATGAGAATGTCCTGCTGGCTTGACATCTATTAGAAGGACGTCACGCAGCATTTACAATCCTGCTAGAATGATTGGCCCAGGTGGGAGGCCCCACAGACTTGTTATCAGCAGAGCAGGGTTGTCAACATGCTGTACAGTGAAAGGTCACACAGCCAACAGGGCGAGCTACAGTAAAGCATGATTCAAGCCTTCCATTTCAACCTCAGCGAGCACAATAACAATAGAACAATAACGAGAAAGAACATAAGAGGGGCACAGAAAGGTTAAGACACTCAAAAAAGGACAAAAAGGTAAAAAAAAAAAAAAAAAAAAAAAAGAGTATTCGATTCATGACTTCATTCTGAAGATGAGGTCTTGAAACAACCTGACCACTCTCCAGCCCCTTACGTTACCAAATGCAGCAGCAAATTTCCAAAAAATTAAATCACAGTTTTGCTCAAGGGCCCCTATCCACACCGCCCACCGCTTCTGGCAGAATACCACGCATTCGCCAGTTTGCAGCCTTACACACGTGCCAGACAAACACCAGAAAAAATAACATTGTGCGCTGCTTCATCTGCATATTCATCACTGGTTTTTTAAACTGCAAAAGCAAATGAGGCAAGAGGGACTTTCATTCAGAGAACAGAGCATCTACAATTATTTGGTTTGAAATGTCCATGATCGTATGCTTGTCCGTGGTAGAGTACATGAAGAATAGGGCCTGACAATAGGTATACCTCTTTGTTTGGGGTTTCATGATTGGATAATGTAAGCAGCCAACAAAATATACAGTCTTCCTGAGTCAAGGTGTCACACGTTTTAGCTCCTTTAACACTGCACTGAACAGGATTTTGGTGTCTTCATAGTTAAATCTCAAGTCAGAAAGTTCCTGTGAATGAAACAGTGGTATTCACACCTGTACACCATTCACAAAACGCTGAGGAGTAAAATAACTACATTTTCTCTGGAACTAGGTCGAGTGTGAGCACTATATCTCAGTGGTATCTAACACCTATCTTTAAGTAGCATCTGGCTTAGCAGCACCCGATGTTTGACAAGTCTCTCTCTCTCTCTGGACTCTCAAACATCAGGAGTTTGTGTCTGGGGTACTGACCACAAACTGACAGCAAAGCAGCACACATTTAGGAAAATCGCAAAATCAGGAGTCTCCATTGTAACGAGCCCTGCGTGCGTGGCGTTAGGAGGAACTGTCATCCCGTCCCCGAAAAATTTGCAAAACAAATTTGGCAACAGTGCCAGATTGACATGGATGTGAAGCTACCCACGCTCATCAATAACGGAAATGGACATCATGCAAATGACCGGCGGGAGAGCATTGTTTATCTGAGGTGGGGAAACACTGGAGGACAATAAATGGCGTCATCGATGCAGCGGAGGGGTGCGCAGGCTACGGCAACGTGCGCCGGAGAGCCTCATCCCGTCCCACGCAGTTAATGTCACCGTGCCCCGTTCCAGACGGCTCCGCTGTGTGTGTGTGCCCGTCTCCACCTCCACGTGAGCCAGAGTACAGTCAGAAGGACACCCCTCCGTTTCTGCCAGTGTTCCCGAAATAAACTCCACTTTATCCTTCCTTCGATCGTCTTAGGATACTTAATTAGCCTACTTTTTTTTTTTTCCTCTGGACTGTCTCGCTGTCTCTTCTATGCAATGTTGCCTCTTCACATGCTCCCTGCTGCGTCTGCTCTATCATTTACTGTAATAACAGCTAAATAAAAAAAGGAACGAGTCGGAGAAAAGATGATGAAAAAAATCGATCCCCAACAAACTTAGGCCTGTAGAAAACTGTAGCATTATACATGTATATTTAGCCTACTTGATGATAAGGAACACTGGCCAGCCAGTTCTTGTTAATGTTAGGCCTGAGACCAAGTATTTGATTATTCAAATATTCTACCTTGAGATCACTCATCGATTACTTGAATCAGTATGCAAATGCTTGTTAATTTACAAAAAAAAAAGAAAAGAAATGCAGAGACTGATTATTTCTCATTAATATTCATGACAGAGAGTCTAAAAACCTTGCATAAAATCACAAAAGTCATTGATATTAATTTTCCAGCCTGGAAGTGTAAATGGATGCAGACAGGTTTGCTGTGAGTCATTATTTACACAGAAAAAAACTGGACTTTCATACAGTGCTTGGGGGGGGGGGGGGGGGTGGAAATGAGATTTAACTATTCAAATATTCAAAAGAATGTTTGAATACTTAATTAATCAACATGCATATGCCTAGTTAATGTCATGAACTAAATTTCTCCCTTGAAGGAGGTGAACAAGCCATTTTATTTTCATGTGTTTATATCTAAGTATGGATGCTGTCACCAGAAAACAGTACCCGATATAAACTGTAGCAGTGTCCTGAATACTCTTGCCTATGCATGCATACCCTCACTTTGTTTCTCTGTTTGAGTCCAACTGAAGAGCTGCTCTGGATCTCTAGCTGTTCTGTTTATTGGTTAGACTGAAGTATATTCATGCAAGGTGCAGTGCCTTAGAGGTTTTCCTTTCATTTAAGCACAGAAATGTCTTAACGCCATGGATGAGATCTGCACCTTTCAGACATGGGACCATGTCTACACGCAGGGAAGCTCTGAATTCATTTCATACGTTTTTCCCCCAAAGACGCCTCCTGCCGAAAGGCATTCTCTGTGGTAGATTACAAGTTTTAATTCATGACACAAGGGTCACATTCATCAAACAAACCAAATCATACTAATGTTTAAGAGGCACCCTACCAAATCAACTGTAATCTAATTCCATACTGTTTACTCATGAAATTGTGAGTATCCTTTCCCCTTCATCCAATGTCTAACTGATCAATACCTCCAGACTGAAGTAAATTGCATAACTGGCTTTGTTATATACAGTAATTATTCAGAACTCTGAACTGCTACTTTGTCTTCTGTTAAGTTTCTTAATGCCTCCTCCACTGACAACACAGAAATTCTTACCAGTTAGCACTGCCACCTTCAATGTACACTTCGGCTTAGAGGTGCAAGGATCATGCCAAAACAATGGAGAGAGGATACCAACTACTTTAAAAGTGAGAAACATCATGTCGTTTTACAGCTTTTGTGGAGACGGATGGAGAGAGAAAGGCAGCAGGTGAGAGAGAGTAAAGTTGTTTGCGAGTTGTGCGAGAGGATATGGGCCGGGATATGTTTCTGGATTTACTGCTGAGAGACACATGTGTGGCGCACGACTCGATTCATCTCCCTGATAAAAATAATTGCGGCTGGAAATCAGCCAGTTCAAAGGCTGAGGCCACGTGACATACAAAACAAAATGCGACAACTTCTGAAGAAAGGTGAATTCACGCAGACAACGGGTTGCAGTGACAAAACAGCTGGCACTTACGCCCTTCTTTCTTTTTTTCGTTGCCCTGCAGAACAAATAACATTTAATAAACGAATGTGAATATGCACCAATACTAAGCATGCGTGTATGCACTTATATGTATTGAAGAGAAAAATAAATAATGAAAGAAATTAACAGTAAAGACTGCGTAAGAATGACTCTGAATCATTTAAAGGTATGTGGTTGGTATATATTTTTTAAAAGTATAATACACTCATTCTAAGTGAAGAGAGGTAGTAGCAGCAGTAAGTTAAGGACAAAGCTGTATGAGTCAATACTGTCAGGGGACTGTGGGAGGTGAAAATTGCAAAAACATTTGATAAATACTGAGCAATTTCCTTCACTATAAAGCCAGTTTTTTTATTATTACCAAGATCTTACCATTGAAGAGAACTCTGAAAGGAACAGAGCTTCGATTCTTCGCGACATTAAGGGAAACTTTATTAGCACAATGGGTGGAAATTATGAACAAATTGGGTTTCTCAATACATTATCTTTGGAAAACAAAGCTTCCTCTTACACAACAGCTCGAGAGGTCTGAAGTAAAATTTTTTTTACATTTTGTTGCAAATGCAGACAGCAGAGAGCATCGCGCACTAGTCAAGCTAATTGAAAATGCGTTACCGTCATTTAAATAGACGGCTAGCTAGTGACAGTTTCTGTCCATAGGCGTCTTCACATTTCAAGCAAAACGAGTAAAGAGGAGTCATACAGTTACCGGTGCAAAATAATCAGCTGCTCATTGCTAAGGCTGGAAGATATGCTGGTTCAGGCATGAAGCACGCTTTGAGTGCGCTTATGCCACAGCTGCCTAGCTAGCTTCATCGGACACTGTTGACAATTTACAAGCACTGTTGACACTAAACACAACAACAAAAGCTCGAGCATCTTGAAGTGACATTGCTCAACACAATACCATCCATACTGGTAGCTAGGAAAGCAACCAGTTAGTAGCAAGTTGTAGGAAAGATTTCGGCGTAGCGTGAACTAGCTTACTTGCTAGCGCGCTAGCATTTGTAGTATTTATTGACTGTGTTTTTAGCTAAGCTTAATACCAGAACTCAATGTCATGGTTTACTGACAGGCAGACGTACATACACGCTAGCAAGCTCTATCGCCATATCGCCAGCTAGCCAGCCATGGTCTAAATAGCTATCTAGCTAACTAGCCACTAACCCCCATCTAGCTGGCTAGCTAGCAAGCTACATGTCTGTCACATTTAGCTAGCCCGAACACGACAGAAGGATGCTTCAGCTAAAACGGGAAACCGTATGCCTCGCTGCAGTACAGATGCATCCTGGTTGACACTTACACCTTTTCCGTGATTGCCCATTTTCCAAGGTTACGCTCGGATGAATGCAATCTGACCGAACAAAACTCAGACAAACCGGATGCTACCTTAATTAACTCAACACTTCGATATATCTGCAAATAAAAACGTGCACCGATCATCTTATGTCCTTAACACTTATGGCCTAGCCTGCTTCGGGGAATCCCCAGGTTTTCCGAGCCCTTCTAGACGGCGTTTCAAGAGCTGTCAACCCGACTGCCCCCCCTTTCTCCGCTTTCATCCTCTCCCCGCTTACCTTCTCTCGCTTTGAGCAAAACGGTGTTGGCCACGATATTCTCGAGCTCCATGTTTTTTCTTCCTGGGCGGTAGGTACCACAGGCCCAACCTCGTCGCCGGGTTGGCAGTGAGTATGTCCTCCCCTACCCCCCCAAAGCGGAATATGCTAACCCCGAATAACTCTCCGCTCTGTCGTTCACCCACCAGTTCTCCGCCCCGGGGCTTGGTGCTACGACGATTTCAACCGGCTACCTTGTGTTTACCAGCGAACCCCACCTACACAACAACCATTGGTGTGTATCGAAATTGTACGTATAATGTACGCTTTTTTCATTGGGTTTTTCCTCCACAACCACGCCTTTGTAATTCCTAATATGGATTAAATCGACGCTAATGCAGTGAGTTCTTCAAAATCATAAGCGCAGTTGACCTGCGCGGCACCACTGAGGCGCGAAGAAAAGCAACATGACGATTTTTGAAACATACGTCATTTACTACAGAGATGTCGGAATACCGTTTTCTTAAAAAATAAATTCTAATTACAGCAGCCTGTTCAATCAGATAGTGCATAACATCTGCCCACAATTTTTGCAAATCGAATACGTGAAAGTAATGGCAACTATATTTCAATAAGATAAGTCAAACACAATACAGCCTAATTAAAGCCATTTTATCAATTTTAGATGAAAATGTACCTTCGATAGCCAACTGCATAAGCTATTGCGAAAGACCAGCCCATACGCTATGTTATTATTTCACATGGTATGCACTGACATCTAGAGGCAACATGCGGCATGAACGTAAAACAGGTTCATGTCGCACAGGATACGCTGAATAGTTATAGTATCAACAGTAGATAGGGTCTACACTTCAAACATCCTGTCTCAAGGATTAATGTTACTTCATTATGCGGTTTACTTTGAAATACGTTACTAATGGTCGGCGAGTGAAGACAGCGATTTGATAAAGGCCTCAAAATAGATTATAGTCAACAGGAAACTGCGTCACCCAAAGAAGCACACAGGAAAACAAGACGAGGTAAGATTTTGTAATTAAGGTTGACTAATTTCAAAGTGAATTGGAGCTAGGATTACAAACGAACATGCATTGGGAAGAAGTGTAGCATAGCGGTAAGGACCAGGGTTTGGAACCAAAAGGTTGCTGGATCAATTCTCTGCCCTTAGGCAAGGTACTTAACCCAGAATTGCCAAAGTAAATATCCAGCTGTGTAAGTGGATAGCATGTAAAAATTGTAGCCTATGTAAGTCACTCTGGATAAGACCACCTGCTAAATTACAGCAATGTAATGGTGCATTTAAAGGAAGGATCTAGACTAGATGTTGATGTAAATACTATAGGAATTGTATCATGTTTGCAATGTTAGTAGACCACAAGAGCTTTTCTCAGGGGAGCTAGAATAGCTATTACCTGACATTCCATTTTAAGATGCCTGTACAATCGTAAATCGTCTGAACTCCCAACACGTCCAGTTTAATTGACATTGATTTTGATGACGCATCTGATGATGTATGCATTGTGGATTGCCAGATGAATTTGCTGTTTCCCAAGTCAGATGGAGCCATGAATTTTACTCAAAGACTCCAAAGTTCATTGTATAACCCCAACTATTACAAATACACCTGACCTTGCAAACATAACTGATTATTAAGAAGGAACACAGTCTCTGGCCCAACAGCAACAAAAATATGCAGTATGCAAACACACAAATGCAGGTATACTTCAGACTAAGTATTGTTACGATTTTGCCTTGAATTCTGTTTCCCTCCATTTTATGAGTCAGCATGTATTCCAGCTCAAGCAAGTTCAGCAGAGAAATATAATTATGTTCTGTATATTTTTTAGATGAAAACATAACACTTTTCAAGTCATTGGGTTAAAACATTATTGTTGGAAATATTTGTCCTTGTGCAACAGAGCTGCACAGATACACTCTCATGCAAATTATTATATAAATTGTATTATGTGATCTGTGTTGGGTTCTTCTAAACGGCAAGATGGTATCTTCACTGCAATGAAGAATCTATTTATTCACAGAGGAGGAAATAGAGTTTAAATATAGAAATAAGGAAAAGTTAATCCTGACATTTACATGTCACACTCTTTTGTTTGAAGATGCAGTTCCCTTGCTTGAAGTGTGTCACAGCCAGGTTATACAAATATAGGTCAGCTCAACCTTTGTGTTCGTGAACAGGCAGGAAGGGGCAATGAGCAGCGTGAAAAAGGATGAATTCATCTTTCCGATGCACTGCTGGGGAATAAATAAGACTTTTCCTTCAAAGCTACCTCCTTATGCTTCCCTCCATTACAGTAATGGTAGTTACAGTCATTATGTGCCAATATGCCTATTTAATTCTACCATCAGTATACTGGATTTTAATGAGGGCACAGACAAATATCTTTATTAAACCTAGATTATCAATTGTTGCATTTTTAAGGCAATAGGGAAAGAATTAAGTAAAATTATACCATTTTTATTGCAGACGTGGAAAGGGACTCAAGTGATTCTAATTTTGTTGCTTTGACTTGGAACCAACATAACTGCAGCACAGCAATAATGCCTTTCATGTTTATGACAGTTTCATCCAGGCATTAGTCAATAGGTAACCAGCCTTATTTAACGGGATTGAGACCACTGCCATTTCCTGTCATAAAGCTATGGTCAGTGTTGCTGACATAACCATGCGTCACTCTGACAGTGTACCATTATCAGTAAAATTATGCAAAGTGCATAAGATCTTATGTGAGGATGCGCTCACATATGCAATTTTTAGCTTTGGCTTCTAAAGGTGGTAGGTGTCAAGCTGTGAATTTTGCTGTTAAAGAGACATGATCAGACAATAACGTTTGATTTTCTCACTCATGAATTCAAAAACTCTCTCTGCAATTTGACTGGTTTAAAGTTGTGATCTTTCACGTTAGCCAGCTAGAACTAACATAATCATAATTATATAGTTATGTCACTGCGATATTATCATATCATCAAATTAACAGTGTCACATCACAAGAATTAGCCAGCTATGTCACAAAGCTCCATAACAAGCTATCCTATTGTTAAACAAAAAGGGAAATTATGGTTATTATGTTCATTGTGACTGCATTAACATCAATCAGCAAGAGAATTTTATTTTTTAATTTTTATTTATGAATTTATATAGTTATTCCACCAAAAGTCATATATATTTTCTGTGAAGAAATATTATTCAGACACATTATACAAGGGTAACTGTGGAATTAAATTGATGAATGTCGCTGGCATTTTGCATTCTGCCCACTACTGCCATAACTGTGGCCACATCTCAGCTTTAAATTGATTCCACTTGTGCCTGGTCCTTATTTTTTGTTTCTTTTGATACAAACATGTTGCTCTTTAATTTCAAAAGCAAGTGTCACCTAAGAGAGCTTTGAAAAGACCAAAGATGAATTTCAATCCGCAAAAACAGCCAGCATTGTAGTACTGCTGTTCCCAAAGGAGGCACATTCTCCCTGCAATACCGGACTTAGAATGGGAAGCTCAAAGAGACGTGAGGCCTTATATCTGATTAAGGTTTGATGTTAATGTTCCGCATATACTGTTAATATTTAATATGGCTCGGGACCTTTTTAGAGCCCATAGTAGTTAGAAGCTGAGGGGTTGATGTGGCACTCAGCGGTGTCTGTGTGTGGTGAAGCACATGCATAAGGAAGAGGCAAATTGTTTTTAATGGAGAGAGGCATAAATGCCTCACGGCAGGCATGCTCTCCACTTCCATTGGCTCAGCAAGGCCATTTCTCTGTGCCTATGACAGTGCCTGAGGCAGGGCTTCCCACAGGACTGCAGGGATGAGTATCTAGGCAGGAGGGCCTCACGGTCAGCTTGCACCTCATCATTTTTTCATCTTCAGTAGAGGGAGAGACACAGTTCTTCATAGTCTATGAAGATATAGTTCTTCATAGTCTATCACATTAATAGTCTTATAGTCGTAGTTGTATAATTAACTCCATACTTGGGAAGTAACTGCCCAGTTGCACCATCATTTTAATGGGGCCAGGCTAGACCTGGCTTTTTTGTTTGTTTCGTTATGGATTGAAAATATGTGTATTAGAAAGTATAAGGAAGTGCTGCATTCCATACATTTTTATTGAACTTGGGCTACTTTGTCAAATGTTGAGACAAAGGATTATACTGCCTCACACATCTGTACACAGGTACATCTGATATGTTTGATGTGATGCATGTTTCTGTAGGTTGCACACTGAATTCCTGGTTTTGATTCATATTTCCTTTCGTCATTTTTTGTCTTTTTGTTACATGAATAGCTGCTGCAACCTTCTATGCCCATTATCCCGGTGTGCGCATGTTTTTCCTGGGCAAGAGAGGTCCACCAAACTGCCTGCTCCATTATGGCAGAGAGGATGAAGAACTCAGTCATAGACCCAAGATCTATTCGGGGAGATAAGAAATCCAATCTACATGGCTGAGGAAGCATAATAACCAAATGGCCAAAGAGTGGCCCCTGCTTTCAGAGCATGTTGAGTGCTCTGTGCCGTGTGCCCCTGTCCTCTGGTTATCATGGGTATGACACAGTGCATTGAATAGATAATAACCACAGATGCCGCCCCATTATTTTGTTTTCTCCGCCAAAATGACACCAGTGGGCTATAATATCTTCGCTGCAAGGCTTCAGTTTCCTCAGGTAAATTTTTTGCAAATGCTACAATACTTGGAATAAAATTGTGATAATGATCAATGGACGCACAGATTGCCAGTAAATCAGGCACTGAAAAAACGAATAGTTACAAAAAAATACACCTACGTAAAACTATGTATTGGCTACAGCTCTCACTACTCAACACACACACGCTAAAAGAAAACAGCTGGAAAAATGGTGGATAAGTCATTCCTCTTTCTACTGACTGCTCAAAGCACCACATTTGTAAAATATACATACACATCAGATCATGCTGCGTTGAGGATTAAGAAATAAATAATCTTCCCATTTCGTAAATGGAAGGGCTGTTTTCCTTTTAATAAGATACATCAATGGGCTGTTTGTAGGAAAAGAAATTTGTGTCAGTAAATAATAAATTCTCTGTTCACTGTCCCAAACTTCCAGCCGCTACAATAAACCATGTCTGATCTTAGAACAGGCAGGCCACAGTATTACATAAAGGCGGTAAATGAGGGTCTTCAGAGATCTCCAGAGCTTGTATTGACTGAGTTCTATTTTCTTTTTCAAGCCTTTTTTGCTCTGTGCAAGTTATATATGTTATAAGTTATATGATACATCTGTTTATTTTCCATTCCATTTCTTTATTCATACACTGCTATACCCCTGTTGTGTCTTTAGTTTATTTTAAGATGACTGCATTCTCATAGTTATCAGGCATGAAAAAATGATTTTGAAAATCAATATGTGATATAAGACAGCAGTGTGTCAAAAATGCAAAAGAAATTGATTTGCTACCCCTGGGTGGGCTCTGTTTTCCTGCAGTGAAGTACTGAGCCGAAATTGCTTTGGTAAATATACAGCTGTATCAATGAATTAAAAAAAACATAAATAGGTAAGTTGCCCTGTATAAGGGAGTTGTCTTTGCAAATCAATAATGATCACAAAAATACTTTATGTTATTTGTCATCAGATTAGAATGGCAAGAAGTAAATTGCCTTCATGTGCTGGGCTAATAAAAGTACTGCATTTTTATGTTGAAGGGCTGAAGGTCCTTTCAAACAAGCCTTTTTAAGGGCATCAAAGGTAGTCAAGGCATCTGCCCCCTTGTCACATCATCCACTTTGTGTACCTTAAGTACTTTTTACACAAGTTTTGAGGTAATTTTGATAATTGTATAGGATGGTCAGTCATCACAATTTCTTTTACTGGAGGAGTCTATTGACTTGAATCAGCAACCTACAATCAGACTCTGGCCTGCTACTTAGGCAGGTCTTATTAGTAAATTCTCTTCAGCTGAGATAAAAAAAAAACACATGACAGTCATGAGTTTGGTATTGTTCTCATGGAAAAACAGGATCACAAGAAAAGAGTCTTCAGTTTAGTGAGGTAAGATTGGGTCAGCGGCTTACTGCTCTTCTGTCTGTATTGTAGCTAAACAAAAGCAATACAATGTGAAATAAATTACTTCTAAATTGAATCCTACTTTAGGCTCATTTGCCTTGTTTTTTTGCTGATACTTTGTCCCTTTATTGATGGCTTCTCAGGCAACTGAACTCCAAAATTAATTGCTAACTCGTTTTGGGTTCAATGGCCATCCCATGGGATGGTTACGCATACTGCGTGCCTGTCTATGGTCACCTTTGTGAGCTGGGAGCTTATAAGTGCCTGATTAGACCACACCTATCATTGAAAATCTCCATGTAGACCATGGGCCCAAACCCAGAATTCTTATTTTCATTCAACCCTAGGAAAGAAATATCCTCATATTTTGTAAGTTAGGTTTATTTTTCTTTCAAAAGGTTTCAGGTATGTTGGTGCCATCATTTTACTCTACATTTTACAACTTTATGGTGTTACTTTGGACATTCAGTCGTCCGCAGTGGTCAGAACCAGGACACCTGCCACTGTTGCTTCTGCTGCCATGTCATTCTGCAAACAGGGAATGATTTACTGAAGGATCTCCAGCACCTGTAGATGTATGTTGGGGTTGACTCCATCACACCTTCTGCCAATGCATTAAACATCTGGTGGTGGTGGTGGTGGTGGGGGGGGGGGGGTCTGGTTCAGACTTATCAAGAGGACATACATTTTACTGTTTTACTCAAACACATGATATTCTCAGTCAACGCTTGCAGTTACTCTAGTTGTATCTGTTTTTACACCATGCAACTCACAGTAAAAAGGAGCAGCAGGAGTGCCCCACCCAATCAAAGCCACAGTCCTGTGGTCACTGAATCCAGAGCTCTATGCACTTCACTACACTACTGAGCTAATTCACGGAGAATTTACAGTCCAGCACCATCTGGTGGCTGCTCTCATTAACAGCGACCAAAAACGAGTTTACCGTTTACGAGTTTAAGTGACAAAGTGACAAACCCTAAAGTCTTGACTTCAGTTGGGCCCACCACTGCTCCGGCCTTTCTCTTCCAGTGAGACCACGTCATGTGTGATAAGGAGCAACAAGTGTTAAAACGATGCTGGAAAACCGCAGCCACAGCCGAGATAGCTGCACTGTGGGAATTATCCAGCTAGCTTGCCAGGTGACTATATAATAAAATTCTGGGTTTTTTTGGATTTCATTTCTATTCTGTGGTACCCTTATGGGATGCATAGTTGTGCAGCTTTGTGATTCTTGTATCAGTTTACTTATTTAATAAGATTCTTGTATCAGTTTACTTATTTAATAATGATTTATATTGGCTTTAAACAGTATATACGCCATGGTGATTCTTATCACAAAGGGCGCTATATCCACACCATATGTGGCATTGAGAAACGACAATGTCTGTATATTGTCGCTAAATTTACTGCGCTGCCGGGTTACATCCCTGCGATTCATTCATTGATTTTGCTTGTCATATCATCTGCCCTCTACCCAGCAGGCATCTCTTGACTCTTTCATGCATTTTTACTTAAGTAGAAAATTAACCCTACCATTAATCAATCTTTTCAGGCAACACAGAATATACATGCTGTGTCCCTCTTGAGTCAATATGTGTTCTCGATTTTTATAGATTTCAGTTTGAAAGGACCACGAAACCCAAAATACAATCGAACAGGAGTTGTTAGTCTTGGTAAATCAATTATCTTCGTTGGGAAAATCGGAAGCTCTACGGGTTAAAGGTGAAGAGGCGGTCTCCCTGTCACGTGATACTTCCACACGTGTGTGTTCAATTCTTTGGTTTCTTTGCTTAAACTGTTGCTGATTAAAGATAAAAATGCCGAAGGCAAAGAAATCGAGTCGAAGGAAGAAGTATGATTATAACAAGAACAAGAAAAAACTGAAAAAGCAGTTTAAAAAGAAAGCGGCTCCGAGAATTGAGTGGTGAGTTCAACATGATAGAACGGGCAGCACAGCGGCGCGTTTAGCTAGCTAGCTAACACACTATCTGAGACTGTTCGAAGGTTGGTAGTACGGATAGCCCACAGTGCTGCAAGATACCCGTCAATAACTAGCCAGCCGATCAATAAATGCTGTATTCACGTTCGGTTTTGAGCATTGCGTTATTTGGTAGCTAACATTTGAGTTGAGCACAATTGACTTTTTTCATCTCCACCATGTTAGGTGTTTGTTAGCTAGTTACCTTGCTAGCTGTTTGTGTTCTGTTTCTGATGTGGCGCATCTAGCGATTGACTAGTACAAACGGAACTTTAACTAACCGTGGGTGACAGTGTGATCCAGCGATTTGGGAAGTGTACCATTTTAACACTTATACGTTAAGCTTGAAGCCCAAGTCGAGCATTGTTAATTTACCTTTTTAGTAAAGAGACATACCTAGCTGCTTGGCTGTTTTAGTCTGTGTAGGAAACGATGTAATAACAGTACATATGGTGCAATTACAGCCCACAGATTCGAAATGCCTGGAACGACAAGAAGTCAGTTGCTCAGAATTTAAAAGACATGGGCCTTGCCTTTGACCCAAACCTCGCTCTCCCTTTGCGCAAAAACAAGGTAGGTGGCGTCTGTTGAACACGTTGCTTGGCACGCGTCTCCAAACCATGATAGGAGGTTTGGAGAAGGTTTGGCGATGTACTAAGCGTGTTAAACAACATGTGATCTTTGGAATGTAACGTTTTTGAGTTTGAATCGCACCTGAGCTATTGACATTTTTCTGACGTCATCAACGATACAGGTTCCTGGGGCCGACGCCGAAGAAACGGAGGCTCCTTTGGTGAGGAAACCTTATGTCATCAAAGGTAAGATTCAGGTCTGGCTCAGGAAATATTAGCTTCATAATTAGCCCAGTGTGGTTGTTAGGAATCCATGGCTAATGGATTGAGATCTTCATATTTTTCTGCCTTTCACAAGGGTTGGAAGAAGAGGCAAATCTCCCAACGAAAGACACAAAGTCGTTATCCAGAGACATCATTGAATATGTGCAGTATATGATAAAAGAACACAATGACAACTATAAGGTAAGGTGGGAAAGCAAATTATTTTCCCTGGCAACTTCCCTAATATTCTGACACATGACTACAAAATGGGTTTTTATGTGTTTTTGTAGGCTATGGCCAGAGATGAGAAGAATTATTATCAAGACACACCAAAACAAATCAAGAGGAAAGTGGATCAGTACAAACGCTTTCATCCAGAGGAGTACGCTGCCTTTATTGAGTCTCTGAAAGCACAGAAAATGGACTGTTCGTAGACTCCGGTCTACACTGGATGAGAAGGTACGCCATTACGGGAAAGTGTTCCACATAGAGACCTGCTCATTGGCCAGATACTGAATACTGATTCTCATTGGAAAACACCTCCTGGTCTATTAAGGAAGGACAGTTGACAGATTTTTTGCTTCTCCTTGGACCGCCAACCTTTTTTCTTCCCCAGAATGGACAATGATAATAATTCATACATTTACAAAATGAGTACAGTATACAAGTAAAAGCTGGACAGATTTTTAACAATCTTTCAAACGAATCATTTTTAATATTTTTGTGGCCATACACATTCAACACAAAGCTCAAAATACCATTACATGAATTGCACAAGTACATGAAGTAAAATTGTATGTCAGATAAATATAACTGACCTATATTATGCCTCTACCACCCAGTCTGAACCAGTGTTTCCTCTGTACATTATCTAAAGTTACAATGTAAACGAAAGCATCAAACTTAAATATCAAGCTTTATATAGAGGCTTAGAAATCTTTGTCATTGATGTGCACAATAAAACCAATGGAATGAGCATAATATGAAGTTCTTACTTTAATACAATAAATATTTTAAACATTTAAAGTAATGTAATTGAATGGGTAAATACTGAAACACCCAGAACTCAGAAAGTTTAATGCAACTGTGCTGAAGTTTAAGAAGTGATAATATCTACATTTGACAACGCATTCACATAGATACTATAATTATCGGTGTCTGTCTTTTTCTATTTACGATTTAATGCATCAGTTATAACTAGGTATTTATGAACAGCATAAAGTCAGTTTACACAGTTGTTATAAAATTCTCATCTTACTCAATCTTATTTAATTTGTATAGGAAATATGAACTTCTACATTCAGACTGATTCCTTGCATTTGTGTGGTCTGACAAAAAGACATAACACATTAACCTTTTGGCACATCTTTCAGAGCATTGTATGTCTTAGTAAAACTAAAATTAATTTGCGGATTTCATTTTAAGCAACACAGGTAAGGACAATTCAGTTGCAATGAACAGAAGTGTCACCTGTTCAGTTACAAAAATAAGGAGAGTTATGTTGAAGTTGGCAATTATAGAAAATCTATAGCAGCAGACTTCAGATAAGTGTGAAACACTGAAATCAATTGTTTTTTTTGTACACGTTTTCTCATTGTCTGACTTCACAGCTGCAAACAAAACATTTGCCTCTACATGACTGGACTGTGGTTAGGTGAACAGTATGCATACAAAGCTTAAGTGTTTTAAATGGTGTTGGTAGTTAAGTTCTGTTGCAGTATTACTTTTCCAAAAAAAATTGCTAAATCCATTCTTTCTGAATACTTATTTGGATACCCTGCAAAACATAGTACCCTTATTAAAATTGTCTCTGAGAATATATCTTAGTTTTAACTTTTGTGGAAAAGAATTATTTTCTCGTCTACAAACTACATTCTTTAAAAACTTTCACGGGCGTCAACACCACATTACCTACAATTAAAACTTAAAACAATAACTTAAAATGTTCTCATGGTTACCTTAAGTTGTTTTTATAGAAAATCTGCTACAACAATACTGGCCTCAATGCATTAATGCGAGTTAACTCTCCAAATAATGCGCAACATTCACTTGCCATTGCAGTGACATTCTAGCAAGAGAATAGCTATAATGTTACAGCAATGTGTTTTTGTTACTCTATGACACGGTGATGCAGAATGAACTCAGTGAAGCTTTCCTATCATTTCCGTCTGTCAACATTTGGACCTGAAGTTCTAGCTGAAGGGTCATTCAAAGCCAAAGGTTCACCCAGAGTGCCCCCTACCCCAGACCCCCTTAAACTGCATGGCCCTGATGTTCAGACCAACTGCAACAGCAGGTCCTTGAAAGCTTGCAGGCTGCAGGGTGCATTCAGCTCATCTGAGCCCAGCTGGGCAGCCAGCAGGAACAGCTTCCTCTCATCACCCACTGCTCCCAAGGAGAGGGCTTCATGGAGCTCTGAAACGCTCACTGCATTTGGCTTGTCCTGGGGGAACAGCAAACAGCAGGTGAGGACTATGCCGAGGTCTCATTTTCACTAACAGGGGTGTCAGACTTCGTCATTCAGTACTTTGTACCAATTAATACGTGCACAGCTTTCGAGAGCGACTTGTGCTTTACTTTGAAGTGCGTGCACTTCTCTCTCCTTGGGAGTATTCTGCCACAAAACAGGGAGAGATCCCCCTCAGTAGACCACATATGCAGACACCACTGTTAAGCTTACCTACAGTAAATAGGTGACATTCATTGAAAATGCTTTCCCTGAGAAAGAACTAGGATAGAACTGGTGCAATTCACAGTACGGCAGACACACACCCTGCTCCTATTCTGAAGGGCTGGCTACACCTCCACCCTCACCTGCTTGTTTCCGAGGACCACCACGGGAAGTTGGCAGTCTGCTCTGAGGAGCCGGTGCAGCTCGTCCTTGGCCATCGGGAGGCGCCTTCTGTCGGAGGAGTCTACCACATACACCAGGATGTGGGTTTTCCGCAGGTACTCCGTCCAGTACATGCGGAGATCTTCACCGCCTCCAACTACCAGTGCAGCACAACACACAATCCATTAACTGTTCACTGCACTGTGCAAAAAACATCACTTCATTTTATTCTGTTATCCTTTGATCCGACATACAACATAAAGATTCTGTTGATTTAATGATTTGATACTTAAGATGATCTAATTTCATTGAAACAGTGCCAATAATTTAACAAAGCAGGTGTTAAATTAGGTAACAAATGACTAATGTATGACTAAGTGGCCAGTTCGTTCTAACCAAATGAAACTTGGTTGTGATAAATGGTAAATTTGTTCATGTTCCATGAAAATGTATGTTCAAGATAAAACATTAAATCATAAAACATTAAATCATTGTCAAAAACAAACTGAATTCTATGAAGATCACCATAGATATTTGTCAGTATTTGATGGTAGCATTCAGAAATACCTACTTCATCTGTGCAACTGAAAATGAGGATTAGGTACATGTGAACATTTAAAACTGAGTGGACAGAAAAGGCATTGACCTCCTAGCTGGTGATAGCTGGCCAGTGGGTTAAATCAGTTCACAGATTGATCTACCATTCTGCTCTGGGGTAGAGTCTTGTAAATGGTAAATGAAATGTTGATTTTATTTTCAAGGGAAGGCTAAACATTAACAGGTCTTTCAAAACACTGAAAACATCTTAGACTATAGCTGGCAATTTAAACCCAACATTTTAACCAAACGTACATAGTGACGGCAAAGTGATATTACTTTTTGCAGACATGTTGTGCTAACTGGAAAGCTTGAGTTTGTCACAGATGTTTGAATCAAGTCACTGAGTCAAGACTCTCACTTCCACTGTTGTTGGGTTTCCTATTGTTTGTTCCTCTCAGCTTCTGCAATCCTGTGTTTACATTAGTGGTAATACTGTCGATGCCATCTTATTGAAGCGTCTCAATGTCCAACTGGAAACTGATAGCTTTAGCTTTAAAACGGACTCAAATTTCCTAGCTTGATAGGAGCCATCGCCATACTAGTGGTAATGTCTTGGCTGTCGAATTGCATTTATTTAGCACTAAATTTAACAAGTGTTCTTGTATTTTTTACTTGGCTTTGCCTTTGCCTTGACCTTTGTAAATAAATCCTTCATTTCAGTAAACCTCCTTGGGATTTTAATGTCAGTACAGCTTTACGTACAACTTTAAAATGGTGCCAAAAATAGTACCATAATGTTGGTGGTGGTGATGATGGGGGGGAAGCTCTGCCCATGACATAATTTACTGGAGAAGTAGTTCCCTTAAATATTAATTTGAATATTAAATATTCATACAACAGTAATGTGGTATCTAGGAGAAAAATGTGCTTCAGAATGGGCTGTGCCCGTAAGCACCTGTTTCATCACCAATGGCAGCTCTGACTGTGGAGTGTAGGAGAAACAATACTGAGAGTGTGATACTATCCAGCTTTAAACCTAGCATGGGTAAAGGACGTGTACTCACTCTCCAGGAAGTCCAGCTGGCAGGCCGGAGTGCTGAGACTCATGAAGTTGAAGCCCCTGGTCGGACGGCAGCCCCTCTTGGTTTTCGTTCCTGTCAGGCCCTGCAACATGCTGCTCTTCCCGGCTCCGTCCAGGCCCAGAACGAGCACCTGCCTTTCGCTGCGGTCCTCCTCCTCCTACTCGACACACGGGCAACGATATACCAAACCAGGCCCGGCGGCAGGAGAAAATAATGCAAAATGCAGTTGCAGTTCGGGGGGGGGGGGGGTAGGGGGGGGACGACAAAAAGTCATAAATGCTATATAGACATCGGGATATAAGGACACACCTGGGGGTGCGCTGAGGTCCGTCTGGGGGGTGCAGACGGACCCCCACCCCCCATAGCTACACCAAACACGGCCCTTAAAACGGAACTCCTCATAGTCAGCAGATATATGGGAAAACATCCTGTCCAAGTCACAGTGTGTTTCACTCATAAGCCATAAGATCAACATCTACTCTGTGCTGGAGATGACCACAGCACGTGACAGGAAGTAGTAGAGGGCTGGAGACCCACAAAACAAGTGGGGTGCATTCAGAGAGTAGAAGACAAGACTCCTTATGCAACATGGGGCAGAATTTACATCTCCAATAGTGAATTGCCACTTGTCAACAACTATTTAGGTGACAGCCATGTGACCAAGTTACCTTTGTCATGGGTGAGTAACTGATGCATGCAATAATGGTCTTTATTTGGGACATATGGCCTATTGTGACAGTGTTATTACTGATATATGTGGTTCTCCGGGGCCAAAGGAGAGAAGGCAGCAAAGTGTTTTTGCTGCCCTCCGATTTTGTCATGTTGTGCTCCCTCACCAGATAAAAGGGACAAAGGTGATGAGCTGCTGCTTGTCTAGTCGGAAGGTATCCTCAGCTTTCTCTGCTTATTTGCAAGTCGTGGGGGGAAAAAAAGGGTTTTATTCTCCAATAAGAGGCACATTAAATGTAATTTATCCGCTCTCCAAGAGGAACCCAAATTACTGTGTAAACAAGTCACCATTATACCATTTTTTTTTTTCATCATGGATATCATGTACTTCAGATGCTTGGCCTATGTAAGATCACCATTTTTGATTTTGTGATTTGCTACTGTTTATAATTATTTGCAGATGACATAAGTCATGAGCTTACATTAAAAGCTATATCGATTGTGGAATGGGCGATAGGTCTCATTTCAGATATTTTGAAACAATGTTAAATATTCGATTTTACTATCACAACAGAATGGTTTTAACAAAGGAAGGAAAAGATGGAATTTGGAAAACATCACTAACAGTGGATCGTTCTCAATTGATTGTCAAATTAGATTTAAAGGAAGCTAAGTTTCCAGAGGAGCTCAAGGAGACTTTAAGATTAGTAAAACGAGTTTATGACCACACAATTCTAAAAAAAGAAAAGAATGAAACGTATCAATATATCAAAGACGTGTCCTTATTTCCCGCTTCTCCTTTACAATATAGCATCAAAGTACTTTTCGAGTGGATCAATATTTTCTCTTGTCTAATCGGCCACGATTAAAAGAAAGAAACCCAAACGGAATGTTGCAGTATCTGCACACAACTACGTTTGTTGCGCAATAAGAACACAATCGCAACGTATGTGATAACTACTGCGCCAACACGTGACTTTTTCCCTTTCGTTTCTGCGATGGTTTTGTGACATACCATAACAAGCTACCAATTGTGTCATTGTGTTTGCAGAACTCTCCGTCCTTGCGACAAAGTAGGCTATGCACGCACTCCCCGCCACTTTGGAAACATTTCATCTTAAAATCACAGATATTTACTGATAATCATTTGCGTTATCGACATACTCTGTGACCAAATTGATCAAACCCCCCTAAATGGCATTTGTTTTTTATTTTAAATAGTGTGCTACAAAAGTCATGTCTACCCGCAAAAAGCAAAATAACTGCTGATATTGGCAAATGAAAACACATGACACACCCCACTGTCTTTCTTAAACTGCATATCTTCTTAGTAAAACATAGGCTACGAAGACTATACGTCCATTTAACGAAAATAAGTGCTCACCTCCTTGATCATGTAATAGTCCATCTCGGGTGACCATACTCGCCTTCTGTAGAAATAATTCAAGGCGATGAAAAGAGCTGATCCCAACGCAGCCACCGCTGCAGTTAAAGCGATGGATATGTGCCGAAGCAGAACCATGTGTCACCGCCGGAAAGCCGAGCATGCAGCGGCGCTGGCCAGACAACAAAATCCTCCGGTGTTCGGGTATTGGAGGATGTAGCCAGTTCACGTGATCAGCCCTTGTTTGTGTTAGAAAACCTTGCCCAGCAGACCCGCCCCGTTCCTTCACCCGGTATTCTGTGTGACACCAGAGGGGAGTGACAGACACTTGTCTGGAAACACGAGTTGAAATTTAATAGCAGAGAGGGCAAAGTAGCCAATCATGCCCCCTTGTTTCTTTTCTTGGAAAACAGCGGCCGCAGAATGCATCATTTCTAGAATACTAATCTGCCGGCTAATTAATCTTCTTTAGTCAGATTTGCGGAAGGGTCCTGCAGATTGGTGGATTCAGAAGTTGATTAAATGCATAATTGACACCATTCGAAACAATGCTTTCTTGGTAACAATACATGCACCAACCTTTTAAAGAGCTTTTAGACTTAGATATAAATTTATTAGTTTTTAGTCAATACTCAATGAAAAAGAACCACAAACACATGTGAAAATATTTTAATTTTAATTCATTGCAGGCATCAGAGTGAAATTAAATTAGATAACAAAAGACAATAAAAGTGTATGAAATAACAAATCAGAGCCACATCACATTAAACAATAAACTAACAGCCTGGGTATTAAAAGTCAGTCATAACGACAGCAGTGCAGTTTCCGGTAACGAAGCTTTCCGCAGACATTTTCAGTCAGAAATCACACTGTAGATCTAGACTAAAATGGAATGACCTTCAGTAAGCGCGCTATCCAGGGGAGGGCGTTGTGCACTTGTAAACTTCAGGAAAGACGTTTTGTCATATAGACATGTAAGTAAACATGGTTAAAACTACTTGATACACGCAAGAGATGCAATGTTTATTGAAATTACACGATGCTTTAGACCATTAAACACAGTGTTCATGACGCAATTAACTATAATTAATAACTATAATAAGATACATTAATGTAATCAATTTATAAAAATATAAAAATTTCAATAACACATACATTATGTCACATTCATTGTCTTCGTTGACTGATCTGTCAGGCATCTCTAACCTTTTGGTCAGGTCTCCTAAAATTTTCCATAAATTCACGTAACCTCATCCCAGCATAGCCCGCAAAACGACATAACCTAACTGTTATGTATGTATCTGTGTCTTCTCCATGTCAACATTGCATTCGTGTCCTCGTTTTAGACTAACAGAAATGTTAAAATACCCTGTCTTCTAATAATTACAGTAACAGCAATTATTTGGAGAACTACGGTAATCACCTGGATGACGTAATTCAACCAGCAGCATCACGACAGCAACAACCAGTGTTCTGGGAGGGGGGAGGGAGATACTGCCCCTTTAAGAAAAAGGAAACATTTTTCAAATAAAATAACAAACTTCTAAAAGGATATATTGGCGAAATAAGGAAAATATAACCTTTGAGAGGAATGAGGATTTAAACCATGCGTTTTGAGCTGGAATTACAGAATTTTGTAAAGGGAACGACAAGATATGTTGCTTGCTTTGCTAGCTAGTCTAAACATGGTGGCCACTGTGAAGGAAAACTAGCTAAAAGAGGATTTTAAAATATTGAAGAAAGGTTATTTTCGCTGACAGAAGACCCACTGTTGTTACGCTTTGGAAGAGGCACTTAAAAAGTGCTCAACAGATATCGATTTAGAAGTTAGCTATCTAGCTAGCTACTAGAAATATGGTTCAGAGTTGGGCAATATGTCCAAAACGGCGAAGTGTTAGCTATGAACTACCCGCGTCGAAAGTTGGCTAGCTTGTGGTCTAGTAAAGTTTTATCATATTTAGCACTGTGATGACATGTTATGTCGTATTTAGAGTAAGATTGAATCGCACAAGCATAAAGACATCCAACAAAGAACTAGTCATAACTGGCTAGCCAGCTAACGTTAATGCATCGGTTGTACTTGGCTCATGGTAGTGCACCACTGTGTACTACTTACAGGCTGGCAAGCGACGACAGTTTAAAAGCTTTTAACAGCAAGTTATGAATTCAGAAAACTTCTGAAGGGAACACGGGGGGGATAACAGATTGACACGTTAGCTTCACATTGATGTTCAAAACTGAATTCCAATTGTGGAATAATGTTTATTAGGTACGCGTTGTTTCATGTTGCGACTCGACAAACCTACACTGTGGGGAAAAGGAGGCTATAGGTTATGAATGAGTGTATTTAAAACGCGCTACGTCGAGCAAAGTTGATGACGCGTAACTTAATTATTCTTAGCGTTTAATTGGTATCGTGCAATATGTCAGTAGGTGTGCACTGTACATGGCTTACCTTTGATGCCGTTTAGAAGACTCACAGAGAAATTTACATGGAGACTTGCTTGACATGCCAAGGACGGAATTACCATTGCCAGAGGGTTGGGAAGAAGCCCGGGATTTTGACGGGAAAGTCTATTACATTGACCATATCAATCACACCACAAGTTGGATTGACCCAAGAGACAGGTATGGTAACAACATAGCTTAAAACAGATATAGTTAGCAGTGCAATGCAGTATTATTCCTTGGTATTATCAATTGTTGCGATGAAATGAGTTTATCCAATGGAGGGAGTTACTGACCATTTATGGCAGAGGTTTCAACCTTATTCTTGTGTTCCGCTTAAATTCATTATTTGTCCCTCAGTTTTTAATGTTATCCGTGAGTATTGAATTTGATTTCAATTAACCCCCATTTTAAAGACCTCTGACCCAAGACAATCCGCCCCGAAACTGACAGCACATGTTTTCAACAACATATGAAACATGATCATTCATTCATGCCTTTCATGAAAACAAAAGGCTTGAGGAAGCAAACCCTGATAGAGAATGATGTTATTCATTTGTCAGAGGAAGGATAACTGTCTATATTTACGGTCTATGAAAATTGGCATACCACCTGTAGGACCCTTGTTTGAATTTAGCAACTGTATTAGCTTCAGCATTTGTTTTTATGTGCAGGGTGGATAGGTCCACTACCTGTGTGTGCTCACAGTGCAGGGAAGCTCACATGAAAGATTATGTCAAGGTAAAGGCAAAAGCTTCATCCCACTGAATTAATTTACTGGGAACAGTTTATTTGAATGTAACATGCATTGAAAGCCTTGAAAGTGGGAGCGCTTGAGTTTTTTTTTTTTTTTTTTTTAATTTGTCAGAATTTGTCAAGGGAATTGGCTTACATAATACTGCTGCAGTCTTTTTTTTTTTAAAGAAATGTGAACGTCAGACATGTGAAAGGCTGCCCTCGAAAACTGTGAAGGCATTGTGAGATATAACGTTTATGTATTTTGCACAAGTAGACTAAAGACATTAACGTCAAACAGTTATAATAGTCACCGCAAATAAGACTAGAGAGAGTTCGCTTCAGAGCACAGGAGCACATAGCTTACTCATGTTTGATGAAAGGAGAATTTTCATTAGAGAGCTTTAGTGTCCCCTTTGAGATGCATATTCATTGAGAAACTCGTGTGTGCCATTCTCCAGTAACCATGAGCTCAGGGGACTTTGAGACAAAATGTGTTTAATGGCTTAGTTCTGGAATTCTTAAGATCATTAGTGAGTTCCAGGTTCTGTTGGCTTAGAGCAAGAGTCCATGAAAAATGTCAGGCAGGAAAGTAAAGCCTCTTGCAGGGACCCTGTCCATGTCTGTTTTTATATTTACATATGTTGGAGCTCCCGTCCAGTAAAATTTGAATGGGATAACAAGAGAATGCCACACATGACTAGCCAGGGGAAGTGCAAAGAAGCCTGCCCAGTGTCTAGGATACCACTATGGGGGGAAGTTGTAAACAACAAACCATAACCACATTCTTCAAGTATGTTTGGAAAGGAAGACATGAAATAAGTTATGCATGATCAAACAATCTAGAGGAGCAAAGGCCAGTTTTAATTCGAAATCCCTGTGACTGTTTGGGATGGTAAAATTGACCAGTGTGAGCAGCCCAGGGCGATGAACCAGGGAATGAGATGTGGAAACAAGACTGTTGTGCTAACTTTGAGCAACAGTGAATTCAGGGAAATAGGCAGGATAAAGCTTGCATGCAGACATGCAGGTTATTACATTCAGTATGATGCACGTTGATGATCTTTGCACAGTTTGACTGCAGTGGTTGGCAGTGAGTAGTAGGTATTGTCCTTATAAAAGGGGCGGATACGATTACCTGACCAAACCTGGCTGAAAACAGTCAATGAATTTGCATCCTAGCGATATCTCTTTCCACTCCATTATCCAGCGCTGAGAGCGTGGTGTCCCATTGCTGAGCAACAGTTGATGGGAAACGAAGATTACAGTGGCTGTGGTTGTTAATGAATTCCCATCCGAATTGCTCTTCCCTGTGGGTTCAGAAATCCAACTAACAAGCCCATCTGTGAAGTTCTGACTCTCCTTAACTGTGAATGGAATATAGTCCAATGTGGGTTTTATGTGCTGGCTATTACCCTTCATATCTGAGTATGCTGGCAAAAAGTCTTACTCTTTTTCATATTCTGTAAGTCCATTCTATGAGTCTTTATTGTTTTTTTTGCACTTATTAAGAGAGAAATTATGGACTGAATCTTTACCGCTGTGAGTGATTGGCTGAACTAATTTGCAGAATTAACGCTGTGTGCTAATTATAGTCTTGGATATGTATGCAGCAAAGTCATCCTTGCTGCCGCAGAAAATGTCTCTTTTTAGAGAAAAAAAAAACATTCTTATGTTTATTACTTTACTTTAATATGAAGCATTTTTCAGCAGGAACTCCAATGGTTTAAGCTTAAAATGAGTAGATCACTTCAAGATGTATACGGAAGCCTAATTTCATTCAGAATGCGACACCAATGGGCATAATTTAAGATTACAGAGAATGTTAAAATACTGCGGTATCTAAATTTGCACACTTTCCGAGATTACAACCTGTCAATTTCTTAGAGGAAAAACATGCTCGATGTGGGCCCTCAAACTCTGTAATCTGTGATACAATATTTATACCTTTTTAAAAGACTTCAATTTTGTGTTAAATTTTCGTTACATGATTTACATTTAGAAGCAACAAAAATGTGGAACTCCTCTGTGGCTAAACCAGCACTTGGGCCTGCAGCTCAGACCCGGCTTTGAGTCCCAGCCAACAGTGACTGGGAGTCTGAAGTGGTGGAGCACAGTTGGCTCCTCACTGCCTGGGGACGGGTGGGTTTCTTCGGGCGGAGTTCCCTCGTCCCGCTGCCTTGGCACTCTCCAGCAACGAGGCCGTGTGAGCGTGCCTGTCAGTCACTGAGATTGCAGCAGTGGCGATGTCCCTATCCTCTAGGCAGCATTTGCTCTGCTGTGCCGTGCTTCACTGAGGGGCTTGTCAGAGGAGAAGTAGCCGCTGGCTGTGTGCAAAGCTGTCGGGAGGATTCTGGTCATCTCACTTAAGATCTCCTCTGTGAGAACTGTGTGGAGAGGCATTTTTATTATAGTAAGATATACTGTAATTCCAGAAAAGGGGGAGGGGGGAGCATGAAGGAAAACTCCAACAAAAATATGTTTGCCTTTAGGGCATTTATATCGTTTTATATAGTATGATAAAGGATAATTCGAGAAAGGGGGAGGGGGGGGGGGGGTTGGGGACTCCCACAAAATGTGTAATTTGCCTTTAGGCCATTTATAGGCAGTTGAGATGTTCAAAGCTGTGACAGCAAGGTTGGTCAGCTGTTGGAAATTTTTTCCCATTTGTAGTCATAGTGCAGGCAGATGCACAATTTGAGTGCGATTTGAATGAAAAGCGGTCTGCGCGTTATGGTATCGGTGAGCTTTCGGCACCGCTGCGGCTCTTCTGCAGAGCTGTGCACATTCCATTTCCCTGAATCCGCTGTAAGTTGAGCGGAACTCTCGACTGAAAGACTGAAATGCAGGCCAAGGAGGTCACTCAAATCCAGCAGCTCTAAGTTTCAGTCATACACTCAGAGGATTGCGGGTCACATTAAAGCCCAGTGATGCCTAAATAGCACGCCTCTATTTTCGTCTTTTAACCCGGCATTGCAGTGCACAAAGAAAGTCCAATTCGATGTAATCACATCCTGCTGGTGGTAGCAGCTTGCCTTCTAGTCATGCATATGGCATGAGAAATGGTTTGGTTTCTGATAGGCAGGGCATTCCTCCCGGTCGTATTCAGACGCTCCAACGATTGTGTTGTTGACTCGTTAACGTGTCGTCAGGGGAATGGAATGTTATCTTTCAAACGGGACAGCGCGGGTTGTCGAAGGGGCGAAACACACCTTTATTGCTGGACTTTGGTGTGCTGCGAGGTGTGAGGTTGGAGCTGTATAAATGAGTCATGGAATTTCTGGTGTATTGAGCGTAAGGCTGACGCATGGTTTAGTTATGCTGTATGCTGTGTACTCGGCACACATGACATCAGTTTGCATTGCAATTATGGGCAGGAACTTTGCCATTGTGTTCTAACTGCAAAGCGTTTAAGTTGTGCTTTATCTGGAATTGCTGGGTGAAATACATACCCTTTCTCAGCATGCAAAATGCAAAGTCCAGTTAATGAGGCGTATCCAGAGGCACAATAAAACATATATGGCATCATTGAACGCAATAATGCTTTCAACATATTGGCTAATAAACAAGCTGCACATAGCATATTCCTGTTGACTGTTATCATATGCAGGCTATGGTTGTATGGGGTTTCTGTCTTGCTGGATTGGTGGTCAGGATGAAGGAGCTGCTGCATTGAGATTGGCATATTTTTCATTGGGGTTGAAAGCCTTGAACCGGGCCCTTTTGAATGATGACTAAGAGAGAGGAGGGATAAGGTGGGCTTGAGTGGTGAGATTATTAGAATCCTCAGTAAATAAGCTCTGAATTGCTGCGTAGGATTTGCAGTAGAAAATTGCACCGATAGGGAGAAAGAAAGAAAGAAAGAAAGAAGAAAAAAACGGCTAGCTCTCCATCTCTTTTGTGTTGTCAAACTTGAAAGCCCTTCGTCAGGGTTTAAATTTAGAACAGGTTGAGGGTCTCTCTTCCCTTTCATTATGCATGAGCTGAAAAATGAACCAGTTCAATTTCACTGTTCAAAACGCCTAAAGCAGTGAACGGGGAAGCATCTGCCTTCGTGTACGGCAGTGGCCTGCGAGGCTGGAAAATTAAAGCCGCTGAGCAACTCCGGGTGGACCGCGGTGTTCATGTTCGTGGAAACCGATAGGATTTGGAAATGTTCAGTGTGCTAATGTGTTTCAGTGCTTTGAATTTTACAAAAGGTAATTATGAACAAGCTCTCCTTTCAGTGAAAGCTCTAACTAGAAGATTTAAAAAAAAAAAAAAAAAGAGAAAAGAAAAAAAATCATGAAATGAAGAGTAACAGTCCACTCATTCCGCAGCCTAATTAAAATGACAATCTGGCTGATAGGGAAACTGCTGTGGACTGTGCTGTCCAAGGCGATTTCAGTGAAAAAGCGAGGGTTCTGAAATCACGCCGAGCCGGTGGGAGGGGGAGAAACGTCCGCTCTGTGGGTTGTTGGCCGGGCTGGCGGGCAGTAAAGTGTAAAAGGGACACTCTTTGTGGCAGGGTGACCATCCTCCGGGGGGTTTCTTGCACTCCTGTGTGCTGGTCTTGGAAGGCCACACCGTGTTGCCTCAGAAACCTCCAGGCGATGTGTCAGTGGGACTTGTGGAATGCCAGGCCTCGGCTTCCGGGCATTGTGTGCACGGCCGCCCCGGAGGTGAAAAGAGCCCATTCTTCTGGCCTGTTGCACTGCCAGTCTCTGAGGGAGGTGGTGGGGTGGTGGTGGTGGTGGGGGGGTGTCAGCCCCGGGATTCACCTCGGGCACGGCCCCAACTATGCACGGTCATGAGATGCCTCAATCTCGATAGCACATTAAACATGCTGGTCAAAAAAGGGGGCTTTAGTTTAAATCAAGTGCTGTGCAGATCAGCAAATCTTTAGATTAAGTGGATATATCAGTCTAATCCCTTCTGTGTTATTATCAGCCCATCCTGATCTTATACATATCAGGGAATCTGCGCAGCGCCTGCTGCATCTGAACCGGTGCCAGTCAAAAACAGGAACAGGCTCTGCGGTGGGGCCGCTTTGCTGGATTCTGGGTGGTAAAGTGCTCGTGTTGCAGAACGCACAGCATGAAGATATCACCTCTCAGTTCAGCCATAGAAAATGCTGGCATTGACATGTTGAAGTGTTGAATACTGTGCGTGGGTGCCAATGTGTTTTTTTTTCTTTCTGCTTGCGATGTCCTTTCAGACAGACCAAACCTTTGACGTTTGCTGACTGCATTGGAGATGAGCTGCCTGTGGGCTGGGAGGAGGCCTACGACCCCCACGTCGGCGCTTACTATGTGGACCATAACACAAGTGAGTGTGCACACTGAAGCCATGGATCATACACATTACTACGAACATGTTCACTGTTCAGTCCAGCATCGCTCATACAGGCTGAGCAGCACGGCATGGAGAAAGAGGAGAACACACCAGTATTACTCCCGAGAGTCCTGCAGCCCTCATAGTTTAACATTGTTCTGAGTTTTACATATGCAGGATTTCTTTCCTGAAGCTGACAGGCCAAACAAATATTTGTTACAATCTGTAACAAAGAAGGTTGAATTTAAAACCATAAAAGGGTCAGGTGAGGTTCAGACGCCAGAAATGACATACTGTGCATTGTTTTCTGTGTGTGTGTACATGTGTTTGCATTCATGTGTGCACGTTTGTCTGTAAACTTGTGTTTATTTTTCCGTGTCTGACTTTCTGTGACTAAATTTACATGCATAGAATAATCAGAATATCGTATAATTCCAAGTTTATGAACTCTGAATTGATATGCAGAATAAGGTCTTTGCGTACTTGCAGAGTTTAGTATTCCACTCATAACTCGTTTATGAATGCAAAACACTTTGTTTAAACATCAAAAGACTCAGACGTCTAACTTGATGGAAGTTGTATGAGTAGAGATCAGAAATTTTAAATAATGACAGAAATATCTGTCGTCTGTTGTTTTCAAATAAATCACCCATAATGGTCTTGTCACATCTGGCTTTCCCATAGTGTTACCATGGGCAGTGTCCCGCAGTCTTCCTGTTTGTGTTTTTGTGCTCTGTTTGTGTAAGGGGTTCAGTTCAAACCAGAATGAGACACAAACTGTATCATCTGGGCATTTTGCTTTGGCTCAGCACAGAACTGATACACGCAGCTTCCACAAAACACGGAGCTGTCCTGAAAAGCACCCCACCAACGAACTAGAGATGTCTCTGTAGCCTGCTGCTGACCACCTCCAAAAGCACTAACCGATGATTATATACACCTCACTATAGTTATGTTTAGGATTTATTTTTGTAATGAAATATTTTCCAGGACTTTCTTTCAATTGACTCTTTGTTAGGGGTTAGGGAATAATTTTCAGTTTTTCCCAGATTGGCCCAGTGTTTTTTTCTGATTTTTGATTGCCTCTGAAAAACCTGTTCAGTGCTTTCTGACAGCCTTAGTTATAAAATGGGCTATATTACATAAATGTTGTTGTAAAGTGTTTGGTTGTTTTGTTTAATAATGAACAGTCCTTTTTCTCTGGACTGTCTTCGTTTGATTTGCACTCATGGCCACCAAGATAGGAAAGACTACAACTCCCATCTCACCTTGGCGGACGACATCATATGTTGCCAATGACCATACCTAGGTGATTGCAGAGATTCAGCCATGTTTTTACACAAAGGTCACTTACACTTTTAACACAAAGGTCGCCGGTCCAGTTCCCAGGATAACCGGTTTAGCGGATAACGTGAAAACGCGAGCTGCGTAAGTTAGCTAAGCTACGTTAATACGCAATGACTTGTGATAAATGTGTGCCCTTCTCCCCCTGTGGCAGAGAGCACCCAGCTGGAGGACCCGCGGGTGCAGTGGCAGCGGGAGCAGGAGCAGATGCTCCGGCAGTACCTGGACGTGGCCCAGGACGCCCTGACCGCCCAGAAGGAGATCTACCAAGTGAAGGAGCTGCGGCTCAAGTTGGCCCAGCAGGAGTACCGGCAGCTCAACGACGTGTGGAGGGACAAGTCCGCCTCGCAGACCAGCTGTAAGGGGAGAGCACGATGCACATTACATTACGTTACGTTACGTTACATTACATTACATTATTGGCATTTAGCAGACGCTCTTATCCAGAGCGACTTACGTCAATTACTGATTGACAGTTACAGCCCGATATTTACTGAGGCGATTGTGGGTTAAGTACCTTGCCCAAGGGTACAGCAGCAGTGCCCCCGTGGGGCATCATACCAGAAACCTTTCAGTTATGAGTCCCAGTCCTTAACCACTATGTTACACTGCCATCCCTACCTATAATGCAAAGTCACTGCCACTGCCACCTCATCTTTCCACTTTTCACTCCAGGCCCCATTTCCCAATATTCATTTCACTTAAGTCTGAATGCATGTTCTGACAGTTGCCTGGTGTATAGAGAGGTGGTGTGTTTATGTGTGCTTCCCACGATCTATTTTCTGTAGTTTTTAAGAAGCAATGTTCAGTCCTCTGGTGCTGAAAGAGATGGCAAGTAATAACTGATATGGCAACGATTAGAATGCAGAATGCTATTCCGCTGTTTATTTCTTGCTGTTAGTGCATTTTGTAGCGTGCATTTGTATTAATGTGTCCCATCAGTGGATAAACACATTATAGTTTTTCTAGGAATTATAAAGTAATAAATATTTATATGTAATAACTGGGGTAGGACGCAAGTGCAGAGTTCTCGGAAAGCATTTTTCGCTCTCGGTATGAATGCTGCTTCTCTGCTTATGATATTGAAAATAACACTTTGAACATTGGTTAAGCGATTCTCTTACGATGCTAATGTGGTTATATTCATTCTGGGAAATGGGGCCCTGGTTATTTTGCATCATATTAAACTGCTTATGTGATTTTATTGTGTATCACAGGATATGCGTATGAATTATGATGTTGAGGAAAAAAGAAAATATGCCAGACAGCCATGATTGCAATGATAAGATAATGCATATGCATCCTTATCTTTTGCAGTAAATTCTAGATCTTCGTCCAGCAGTAAATATGATCCAGAAATCCTAAAAGCTGAGATTGTAACGGCAAAAAGCAGGGTAAGAACTACACCTTTTCCTTTCTGCTCATTCTGATACGTGTCTGAGATAACCACCAGGCCATACAAAAAATAATATATTGACAATATATATTTTGTCTATTTCAAATATGTAAATTATTGCTATTTTTGGTATATTGCAAAATATTTCTGCTTTGCATTAAGGTAATGGATTTGAAAAAGATTCTTGGTCTGAATAGCATGTATATTACATTGTCGTTCATTCCCATATGGGAATGTTTTAGAATTCTCCGTCTGGATTTCATCAGTGGCTCTATTGTGTCGTATGTCATGGCTGATTTGTTCCATTGTTAATGCGATTGTAGATTTGATTAGGTTGGTGTTCATGTAAGTATTTATCTAAAGATTATGCTTAAGAGGAAAATGCTTAATCTCCATGGATTGAAAATTATGGCCAAATGGTCACCCTGACCCCCAGTCATAATATTGCAATTGTGATCATTAAAATGTTTGCTTTTAGATTATACCAAAAGGCACTATAAATGGGCAAAGGTTGAATACCTCTCATTTATTTCCTCCCCGAAGATTACGTTTTGAAATCAGCAATGAGGCAGTGTATTGTTTCTGTGTGTTGGGAGGTTTCAGGAGAATTAATTCCTTTTGATGTTCAAACGCAGCCCGGACTGTTGGACCTGATGTTGTTTTGATTGTTTTGCAAATGCAAATGCTGACGCCCGTTTGAAACGCAGCCCAAGGCAGTTCTCTTATTATCATTAGCAGAGCCGGACACAATTTCTTTGGTAAAAAAAAAACTAAAAACTTTATATAACATGCTTATTCTTTCAGCTGTGTTTGATTAGCGGGATCAGTGTGAACGTTGTTGAATCTGTCTCAGGTAAATAAACTGAAGAGGGACCTCGCCTGCATGAAGCAGGAGCTGCAGTATAAGGAGCAGGGCTTCGAAACGCTGAAAGAGTAAGTGCTCCTCGGCATTGTTGCGGAGCCACTCCAGCATTCCAGCGCGTTCATCTATCCCCCTCCGTTTCTTTTTTTTTTTCCCCCGGTGTTAAAGGAAGTCAGTGGCGTGCCACCGTAGGTTACTCTTTTCAATGTGTTCGCAGCACGCATTCCACTGCCAGACCTCCGAGACGCAGCCCTCTCTCTCCCCCCCCTAGAAATATCACTGTGTCTCTCTGACCTTCGTCAGCTTTCAAGGATCAGGCAAAGGCTCTGGACAAGCGGCAGGTTAAACGGGCCGGTAGCCCCCCCCCACCTTCCCCTGCCGTCCCCCTCTTTTGGAGGGGGATGCAGGACTATCAGAGTGTGAACGATGTGGTTCTAAATGAAGTTAACAGCTGCTGTGCTCCAGTGAAAAAAGCTTTTAAAGGCTTCACTAATTCCCTGTAGCTCTGAGCAGGAGTGCTCCCTCCCTGCCTCGCCGAGCAGAATGTGGACAGACCTGTTGTTCCACTACACGCATGACTTATTGATGACTCACTTTACATATCTGCTGCTGCTGCTGCTGCGAATGGCTCCAGCCTCCCTGTGTTTTCTGCTGTGTTGATTTTTTTTCCCCGTCTCCAACGCGGCATGCGTCCATCCGTGTGCCCCGACGGAGCGCTCGGAAAGCCGCACGTGCTTCTCACTGCTGCCCTCCTCTCCCTCCTCTCCCTCCCCGACAGGATCGACCACAAGGTGTCCAGCACGCCCTACGGGTACAAGCTGCACGAAGCGCAGGCCATCCTGAACGAGGTGAAGGCCATCAAAAATGCCATCAGCTCGGGGGAGAAGGAGAAGCAGGAGCTGATGCAGGTAACGGCCCCTGGGTGCAGGCCGGTACGGGGGGAGCGGAGGAGGCAGTCAAATTACTTGTGGGTGCTGACAGAGACGGTAATGTGCCGGGGCAGCAGGGCCCACTCCTCTTGTCTGCCTGCGTCTGACAGCACAGGGGAGAGCGGCAGCCGGGGTGGAGGAGAGGCTGCTGTCTTGAGCAGGAGGCGCGCCGTCGGTCGGGGATCGGAAGCGGGGCGTTGCGGATGCCACATCCGCGTGACTCAGAATTTTTTTAAAAAATCCCCTCAGGGCCCGCCCCGATCGTCACCCGCAAGGGCGGAAAAGCGCCGACGCGTGCGCGTTGTCCCTGCCGCAGGGAGGGGCCCGGCGGCCCTGCAGGGCGGGGGCGTCCGCAGCGGGGATGCGGCGTCTTCGCCAGCGTAACCGTCCCAGTTTCTCCTCCGCTGTTTGTCTGAGACCATACGGTGGGGTGGGGACTGTTCAATAATGCATGAACAACGCTGCTTTTTACTGATGCCCCCACACCTCCCCCACCCCCCCCCCCCCTGCAGGGCTCATTTACATGTGTGCCAGTTGTGTTCCACTGAAACATGTAGGCTAAAGCCTGCCTTACACAGTGAACACTGAGAGGGAAGAAAGTCAGCTTTTGCAGCTTCTCTGACAGTGCTTGCATGGCTGGAATGATAGTGAATTTCTTAATAGAACAAATAAATAAAAGTGACATGGTAAAAAGAGAGATGACACAATTTGATTGAAACAAATGTTCTGTTTAAAAATGTACAGTTATTTTACCTTTGACTCTTTTCACCATTTAGAAATACAAGCGGTTTTATGATTCCTGCGGTGTCAGTGTCCTCAGAAACAATTCTGTGAAGTATAACAACTACAGTATAACTATTCTTGTTATGTAATGGTAGACATACCAGACAGATATTATGAATTAGAATTTATGGATTGTATACTTTGTGTTGTACGCTTACAGTTTTATATCTGCATCCCATATCAATTCTGTAGGCTCAAAAGTTCACCCTGTAGAACGGATTTGCCATGCCTACTTGAACTGCTTTGTAAGGCATTGCTTTGTGAGGTGCTGAATTGTGATTAGCATTTTTCTGAGACGCTACTTTGTGAAGTGTTACTTCTGAGGTTAAGAAACCATTGCTGAATCAGAGCTCTGGTGCAGTGGTTCAGCAGGCCAGTTAAATGCTCCTCTACAGTAGATGTGACCACACTTGGTCATTCTTGTAGAAACTGGCGGTCCTGAAAGATGGCTTCCAGTTGGACTCCGGCTCGCAGTCGGACCTGTGGGCCAGCAGCTCCTCGTTGGCCAACTCCAACCTGTCCATCCCTCGCCTCTACTCCGACGCTGAGTCTCAGACAGACATTCCTGCGGAGGTAAGCCAAAGGGTGAAAAATGGGGTGTAACATTATGGTGACAGGGTGTTGGGTTGCACAGTTTCTGTGCATAGCCAATATTCATCTTCATAATTTTTCTTTTTTTTGTCCTGTTTGCTCTAGTTTGTGGGAAACACTAACAACAAGCTGGCAGAGAAGGTTCGACTGAGCCTGAAATATGAAGAAGCTAAGCGAAGGTAACATTTTCCCAAACAGTTTCCGTCTTGATGAATGGAATCCATTATGATGAATTAATTGTTTTTCTGGAAGCCAGTCACGGACTGCGGCCGCAAACACCTGTGTCATAATTCTGCTCAGCTATGGTACCACAGCTGGGGAGGAAGTCATTTCCCTGGTTAATGTGGGCCTTCCTTTCCCCCAACCGGCAGCAGTAATGCTGTGCAAAAGAAAGGTCCTTGTAGACATTTTCCCAAAGGCACTCTAAGGTTTTCCCATTGTGGTGTATTCTCAGGATTTAATAAAGCTCTTCAGCCGGTAATCCCCAGGTACACACTTACAGACCCACGCAGTAGCAGTCTGTGCACACACACACACACACACAGTTCCTCAGTGTGTGTGAATTGCTACAAAAAAAAACGAAATTGAATTTTTACAGATTGTATCGCTTTTGCAATTACCTTGGCTAAAAACAGCCAGAAACCTGGAAAGACCTGCTGGCACTGAGAGCCAGGGGGGTTAGTTTCGCCTTCTTTTTTTTCCCGCTCTCAGGATCGCCAACATCGAGGTCCAGATCGCCAAGCTGGACAGCGAGGCGTGGCCGGGCCTGCTGGACCCAGAGCGGGACCGGCTGATCCTGATCAATGAGAAGGAGGAGCTGCTGAAGGAGCTGCAGTACGCCACACCCTGCAAGCGCGCCCCCAGCGACGCCGAGAAGATCGAGACGGAGAAGAAGCGTCTGGAGCAGGACCTGCAGGCGGCGCGGGAGAACCAGAGCAAGGCCCTGACCGAGAGGTGAGTCTGCCAGTCGCATTTTAAATACCTTCACCCGGCGGATGCTCTCATTACATTATCTCATTGGCATTTAGCAGATGCTCTTACCCAGAGCGACTTACATCAGTTACAATGTTATCTGTTTATACAGCTGCGCATTTACTGAGGCAATTTGGGGTTAAGTACCTTGCCCAAGGGTGCAACAGCAGTGCTCCAGCGGGGAATCGAACCAGCAACCTTTTGGTCACGAGTCCTGCTCCTGAACCACTATGCTACACTGCTGCTTCTCATCTAAATGTGTGCATACAATGAGGCTAGCATAGATATGAACGGTAGCATAGGTTTAAACATTCATATCTATGCCACCATTCATGAACATGAACAGAGCAGAGATACCAACGGTATCAAAGATATGAACGTAGAACATGTATAATGTATAAAACAATTGTACAATGAACGACTTGTGAGGCACAAATGCAGTAGTGATGGGGACAATATAAAACAAGCCAAAAATGAAAGGGCTGGTACAGCGGCCACAGTGTGCCATTAATCAAGAACCCAACACCCTTACAGATTATCAGCCTCCACTGTGCAACTGGCAAACAAAGAAGAAATGCAGTAGGGAAGGTTTAGTTGCGCCATAATAAGCATGTGTTCTCCTGAGCCCGATCCCAAAAGCCGCCAGATCAAACCCTGCTGTCGGACCTCTCTGCCAAAGCAAGACGGAGTCGACTTTAGTGAGCGCACGCAGTCTGAGTCATTGTGGACAGGTGTGTTTGCCTGAGAAGAGTAATGCGGGAGATAAGTGGCAAGTACTCCTTCAGCAGTTCCCTCGTCTGTCATGGCTGTTAGCCACAGTGCAGCCGTGCGTGATGCATTACTCGGGATGGCATCAGCTGAAAAGAAAATAAATATGAGGTGGGCAAAAAAAAAAAAAAAACGGCAGCGGTCGATGACTGATTAATCTCACCTTTAATAATAATGTGCTGGCCAAAGAAACACGAGCAGGGTAATATTTCTGACCTGCGGAGAGCCAGACCCCAGAGGGCCTTCAAAGCCGCATCACCTGAGACGGGGAGAGGTGGCCGTGGATGTGTGTAGACTGTGCCACTCGGGCCCTCAGCACCCCTTTTCATAGTGACACCTGCTGCACAGGATCAGGTGTCTGCAGTGAGAGCCAGTTATTCCCCCCCCGCCCCAAACAACCTGACTGAACAGGCCCTTATCCTCCACACTCAACACTGTTCCTGCATTGAGTGTTGTGTCTGCTCCCTTCCTGTAACCCGACCGCCACTAACAAGGATGTAGGTTGGGCACAAAAGGTTCTTTTTCTTAGCCATAGTTTCATAACGGCTTACTGTAACATGATCAAAACAACGCTGGTCTGTTACTCCGTTCCTGTTCTTTGAGACTCGACTGTTCTCACTCTCGCTGTTAGGATTACAGTTTATTTAGAGTAGGTGGGAATTATTCAGTCTAGAATGCCCCAAAGTACCGACTGCATTATTGGTGATTTACTTGGCAGATGAACTTATTGAGGGAGACTTTAGGCTAATATGACATGATGCTTTAAAAACATAACACAGGAGTAACAGCAATGAGAATAATGGGTATAAAGTATTGCAGACAATAGACATCAAGAGGAACAACTGTGCTACAAGCATTTAACAGTAAAACATTGCATAAAAATTATACTCACATACAACATTTACATTTACATTTATTCATTTGGCAGACGCTTTTATCCAAAGCGACTTACAAGGTAGGTAGAGTACAACACAAGCAAAAAACCATAAGGAGTCAACAATATTAGAACATACTTATATTACACTGAAGAGAACAGCTTAGCAATGATCTGTAGAAGTAACATCACCCTAAATTAAGTATAGTACCATAGTACAAAGGACAGTGGTAGCAGTGAGCTTTCTCCTCTTTGCTTCCAGGTTGAAGTTACACTGCAGAAGAAATAAGCTGGTCAGAGAGCTGGAAGAAACTGTCCGGCTAGCATCTTCCCTGCACACCCAACTGAAAAGGTAAAATGACCAGTTCACTTCCACTCATATCCACACAATGCTGTGTGCAGCTGGAAAAAAAAAAAAGCCAAACACGTATATAACATGTTAAAATACACCTCCAAAAAATTATTTTTAACAGCACTATCGTTTTTGAACTTGCATTCACTTGATGCAAGATATTAGTTTGTGGTTTGAAATGTCTTCCACAAAGTGACCCGAGGAGAACCTGGATATTAAACTCATGAAAAGTGGTTCCACTCCAAGAGTTTCCAACCTGTCACAACTGTCTGAGCACTCGGCGCCGCACTTATTTGATCGGACTCAATTCCCAGGCTTGCTTTTCAAAGGGGTTCCCAGAAAAAAAAAAAACTTTGATAAATTCTTGCAGTGGATGTCCTGATGTGATGCTCATTTTAAAAGATCACACGCGGCTTCCGGAGTTCTGATGCGTTTTCATGAGCAATTCAGCGCTGTCTAAATGATTCCTGTCACTGGAAATTGCGCGAAATAAAACTCCTCGGACGTGGTGCGCCGGTAGGAGCGGGCTGCCCTGGTTTCCCGCCGCGCCACGGTTTTGATGTGTGACGGCTCGCTGTTCCTAGTGTCGGAGTGAGGGGCGAGACTCAGTCTGGCAGCCTGCTGTATCAGGAGCCAAACAATGCTTCAGGGGAAGGCATTTCTATTATTTGCTGTCAGAAAAGTCTGATTCATCCCTTCTGGAAGCTGTCATTTTTAAAGAATTTTTTTGCCATCTGTGGTAATTTGTGATTCAGCTTAATGGCTTGATACATTACTAAGTGTTGGCTCGGGCTTAACTAATGTTTAAGTTGCCAGGACTGCATAGGAGTGGCTGCTTTATATTCTTTTAGGGTGCTCCTTGTCCCTTTCTATGTGTGGAAAAGGGAGCTGTAAAGGCTGTTGATAGGATGATGAAACTTCAGTGTAAGAGGTGTGTCATTTTTAATGTGCTGTCAGGATTGATGGGGTTAAAGACTTTTTTTTTTTTTTTGAGAAGTGTTAAAATTTGACTCCTTAAATCATCAACATTTCAGCAGTGTAGCTCCTAACAATAGTATATCTGTTGCGCTTTTTGTGCACGCTTAATTCATCTGACTGTTCTTCAAATAATAAACATCAAAAGCCCCAAAAGGCAGGAGAGGAACTCCCCTGTGCTTCTGCTAATGAGGTGCAGAGCTTTAATTAGCCCGTTTGGTTTCGAGCGAAATGCATTTGAAGTCGTGAGAGGCGAAAATGAGAAGCGTCTCGGCTCGCAGACAGAAATAGACATGGAAGGCTGGAGCGTGTCTGGCGTGTTCTCTGACGGCGTGCTCTCCGCTCCCACAGCCTGTCTGCCAGCACACTGTCCTGTTCCTCTGGCAGCAGTCGGGGGTCCCTGACGTCCAGCCGGGGGTCTCTGGCCACCTCCAGCCTGGGCTCCTCGTCCTCCCTCAGCTTCACCGACCTCTACCTGGAGCAGCCGGAGCTGTGCGACCCGGAGTTCCAGAACAAGCTGGACTCGCTGCTCCAGGAAGGCGGTGCCGGCGGCTACCGGCCGTCCAGCTCCATCACCACCATCCACGAGAACGAGGTGGTCGGGGCGGGCGCGGCGGGGGCCGGCACACGGCTGCAGGCCCTGCGGCTGTCGGAGACGCCGCGCTCCATGAGCTCGCTGTCACCCCGTTCCTCGCTGTCCTCGCTCTCGCCCCCCTGCTCCCCGCTCGTCACCGACTCCAGCTTCCTGTCCGGGGACGGTTTCCTGGGCCTGGCGGGGGCGGGGCTGGACCTGGAGCTGCAGAGCCGGCTCACAGACCTACGATTGGACGGGGACAGCCGCTCTCTCCACGCCGCGCCTGACACTGACCCCAAGCAGGACAACACTGCAGCTCCTGCTGAGGCTGTTAAAGGTAGAGACCGTACTTTTGCACCAGAACTCCTCTTTTCTACATGTATGTGAGTGCTGTGCTTATACATTACATTACTGTTATTTAGCGGACAGTCTTGTCCAGAGGGATGTACATAGGTTACAGTGTTTACATGTTACCCATTTATACAGCTAGACATTTATTGAGACAATTGTGGGTTAATTGCCTTGACCAAGGGTACAATAGCAGTACCCCCATGGTGAATTGAACAGGCAACCTTTCGATTATGAGTTCTGCTCCTTACCACTATGCTATACTGCTGCTCCATAAATCATAGCTATAGCATAATCACATGACATTGTATGATGTCACATTATTACGGCATAAGACATATGTGTTGCCAAGAAAACACAGTGCTGAATTTTTGGACTGATCTGTGTTATGTAGATAAACGCATGTCTGCAAACCTCAGAGATGGAGCCTTAGCATGGCCTTTAACTGCACGTACCGTGGTACAGCAGTGAGTCCCAGCTTGATTCAGAGCACTCTGCATAATACAGCTTTGTTAGAAGGCGGAACCAAAGAGGCACTCATGAGGAATTGAACAGATTTCACATGAAACTGTAGAAGCTGGAGAAGTGAAGAGGTGGGCATTGGGTTACAGCCCGCCGCTACCTGCCTCGCTAGGCGAGCCTGCTCCAGCGCTGTAACCCGACACCAGTCCCATGGTGGCGTGGGCTCTCTGACCGGGTGTCATGTTTCTGATTCACGTTTCCCCCGCTAGATTCTGTTGCACAAGGGAGAGGGGCGGGGCCCGCGTTGAAGAAGGTGGGCGTGACCTCGGCAGTCTCGGACGAATCGGTGGCAGGAGACAGCGGAGTTTACGAACCGTCCGAGAAGAGGTAGGCCAGTATGACAGATGGAATGTTTTGGGCAGGGGAGTGTGGTTTTCGAGACAGCCTGTCATCGTGCACTAAATCATCCACTAAATACACTATGATCTTACAATGCAGTTGTGAGTTTGAGTTAACCACTTTTACTTCCATGTGAACATTAGAACTTATTGTATATGCGTGCTTTTCTAAAACAAATAAAACAGTATAGCACAGCACTCATGCGCAGCACATCGCTGGTTTGAATAGGTTACTGCACAGAGGGAGTGTTGGAAATGCCACGGATAACGTAATTGTGGGTATGAGTCAGTGATTCTATTGATCCGAATCTTAAATATGGCTGTCATAGCTCCCTCGGCTTTTCAAAAACGGGTCAGCTTGTCGAACGGCCGGTGCCTGAGACAGAGCCCTTTTTTCCCCCTGCCCAGACTCAGCCAGCCGACGGAGCTGCTGGTGAATTACGAAGAGGGAGCCTCCCTGGGCTCCGCGCAGGTCAGGCTGGGGCTCAAGTATGAGATGAAAGAGAAGAGGTTCACAGTATTCATCATGCAGCTGGCCAACTGCAGCGCCCTGGCTCTGCCGGCCGACCACAGCATGTATGTACCGCTCCGGGGCTTTAAAGAAGCAGCTGAAGGAGGAATGCCTGCTTCATTTTAGACAGAAACGTGTTTGGAATGTTCTTCAACAGTATTTCTTTAAAAATAATGTCCGCATATTCTTACTGATATTTTATGTAGTAATTATACGTATATTAATGCATGTAATGTGTATAATAATGTGTATAATAATGGTGATGTTACTTTCATAGATCATACTCATGCATAATAATTATGCCTGAAACCCATGCTGTGTGATGTCTTCTGTGTATGATCTTTTGCTCGGGAGATTGTTTGATGTCATCTGTGAAGGATCTTCTGAATGATAGGTTGTATGATGCAAGCTTTCTGCTCTCTGCAGATATGTCCGGGTGGCTGTGCTACCCTGCTCAGAGACAACCAGATGCCTGTTTCGAACCCGGGGTGTCCTCCCCCAGGAAGCTGTGGAGCTCAGCGAGGTTTTCGGGGTACAGGTGGCCCACCACGCCCTGCGGCAGAAGACACTCCGGGTCGACATCTGCTTCACCAGCAAGTCCGGCAAAGAGGAATGTCTGGTCAGTGCTAACCCCCCCCCAATACAAAACAAATCATGATTCAGGGTTCAAAACAAATGATTTCAGGGTTACATCCTCTTCAGTGAATGGCTAAAAATGAATTTACAGCTATGTCATGTGACAGTACCAGGATGTCATACCTGGAGCTCTGACAGCAGCTCCTTTTTGTGTTAGAGGTCATATGTTGTCCCCAGGCTCAATGCACTCTCACTGAGCCGAATTGCAACCTTCCCAGTATAATCACAGCTTTCCTAGTCTCAAGCATGAAGCTTTAACAACGGGACCCGTGTTTGAGTTGTTTGTAACCACCCCTTAGCCTGTTAATACAGCAGTGCAGTCTTACCCCATTCTCAAATAGAAATGTTGTCAGTGACAGCATGTAAACTAACTTTTATTTCATTTTCTTTTGAATTCCCTAAGGCTGGTGCTCAGATAAGCTTGGCTGAAATAGGCAGTTCTGAGGAGAGAACCGTTAAGTGGTACAACCTCCTCAATTACATGTACATGCCAGAAGTGAATATGAAGCACAGAGAGGCAGGGGCCTCTCCAAAACAGGAGACGGTAAGGAGACTTTGTATTTCACTGGTATGTTTCCGTTATTTTCGCTGGTCACTCCAAGGTTATGTTTCACCGCAGTCTCAAAGGCGCATTCAGTACAGTGGAAATTATGAAGTGAAGACTCCTGCCGTTCCGTTTCAGGCCTGAGTTGCCTCTAACTAGCGTCAGCCTCCCGCTGCGAATAAACAGCTTTACAAAGAGATGGAACCCTCCTAGAAAGATTTAATGACTTGGCGGGAACACTGACACCCGGCAGATTCTGAAAGCTATTACCGCCACGTAGCCCGCAGCGGCATTTCTGTGTGTCGGGACGGCTTAGGATGGCTGTTTTTGTAAACATGGTGTTGCAGACTCATCGTGGAACCGCCAAGCTAAATTAGTCTGTCCCTCTTCTGTTTCAGAGCTCTGTCCTGGCACCCAGGCCCGACACTGCGGAGAGACCGGCGGAAGGTGCTGAGAGCACTTCAGAGCTGGAGTGGTGAGTGGCCCACGTCCAGAGAGACGTTATTCACACTTTCCTAGTGTAGCAGACCGCGGGGAGAGGCTGTTACAGAGCTGAACAGGGGTACTTCCCTCTGTAACGGACCCCAAAATTCCACAGAACCGTAATTCCGAAGGGAGCCGATTGTGTGTCTTTGTAGAACCACCACACACCTGGACCCAGTAGGTGAGCAGCGAAAGATACAAGTCCCACTGAGGAGGTCTAGGCAGAAGCTGTGCTTGAATTTCTGATGCCGTTTTCTCCTCACGGTCCAGAGACTTTCCTGCTACCCAGTGGGAATATACCTGTGTTGAACATGAGGGCCAGGTGGCATATTTATGCCACTGCTCACGGACAGAGATGTACGCAGCAGACAGGTCCTCCTCCGTTGGTGACAGAAGTATTCTCTGATTCCTGACTTAGGCACACTGAGGGTCTGCAGGGTGATGTCTTCGAGGACCAAGAGGGTAGTGATGCAGAGGGGGAGGAGCTTCTGGAGGAGGAGGAGGAGCCCTATCCTGACAGCCAATGGGAAGGAGAGGAGGAGGTGGCCAAGCTGACTCCCACAGGAATTATGACAGAAAGGGTAAATGAGCCCTTTCTTCACAAGAGAGAATCACCACCTTTTTTTCCATCTACCAGAATTTGTTTGAAGTGATTTTTTAATGGAGCAAATGTGTATTTTATTGCAAAATTCCTGTGCATTTCATTACCTGTTTTTCAAACAGGTAAATAAGGAGACAAGCATGGAGGATTTCTCCCAGTCTGCCTCTGTGGTTCGGCCCAAAGAACGGCGGGCCAACGTCCCCCAGCAGAACCCCTTCGTCAGGGGAAACACCATCATCCGCTCCAAGACCTTCTCCCCCGGACCTCAGAGTCAATACATCTGTAGAGTGAGGACACGGACACACACACAACTTCCATTATAACTTCCACTATAACTTCCGTTTTAACAGCACTCGCTGAATGCTGACTTTTGGCTGAAAGAACACGGGGAAGCACTCATACTCTTTGGAGCTAATCAAAGCCAAAAGGAAACTTACATTTTGTTTCCTGATTTTTCAGATCAACCGCAGCGACAGTGACAGCTCCACGCTGTCAAAGAAGTCTCCGTTTGTCAGGAACTCGTCGGAGAGACGCAGCATGCGAATGAAGAAGGTGGGGAAATGCGGGACACGCGCTTGCATCCGGAGGGGGCCGGGGCTTCCTGCTGGTGTCACTGATAACCGCCTTATTTTAACTGCTAAAAGTGTTAGCCTCCGCTCCACTTTGCCGCCGCGTGTTCTGATCCCTTCAAGATCTGCTTGAACAGCGCGAGCACAATATAACACTCGGTCCTTAGTTGCATTAGATATTCTCTAAAACGGGCATTCTATTTCCCAAAACTGAACAGTGTGAGCTCAATATTTAATCATGCCTTTAAATATTTAATCTCAGATGACTTTCTTCATCCTCTTTTATCACCGCGCGGGGAATAGAGTCTATTAAGCTGAAAGTATGGATGTGTGAAAAGCTGAGTCTCCGCGCTCTGCCTTGGGTCCCCCTTCCTAGCCGGCCGTGCAGGCGAAGGGTCTGGACGGGCTCCTGCGGACCTCGCTGGACCTGGAGCTGGACCTGCAGGCATCGCGGACGCGTCACAGCCGGCTGAGCCAGGAGCTGCGCGTGCTGAGGGAGCTGAAGGAGCAGCTGGAGGAGGCGCGGACACGCGGGCAGAGCCACCTCCCCGCCTGGGTGCAGGAGGACGAGCGCTTCGCCCTGCTGCTGAGGCAGGCTGAGAGACAGGTGGGTGTCCGAGGGGGTGTCCTTCACCCGCCGTTGCCCCTGCCGCCCCTGCCGCCACGCATCGCCGCCTTCGGGGTCGTTCGCACCACCTGCGCCCGTCACCCTTTGAGTGGCTTTTGCCTGCTGTTTCCAGCTGGCGCTGAGGCAGGCCGAGAGGGCGGTGCGAACCACTGTGCTGGAGTCACAAACGACACCTCCACCCACACTGTCGCTAACTTCCCCACCCAGTATAATTAACACCTACCACCTTCACCATCAATCACTTTCACCACCTGTGGTATCATTCAGTGAGTCACATATACACGTTACCCTACATGCTAACCTTCACATACTTCTACCTCATCACCCTGAAAAACTCAAATTTAAAATTAGTCCCATAGGATAGAGGAATCTGATGCTGTTTCCTTTAAAAAGCTGATGTAAAGCCATATGCTGCTTGGAGGTTATTCATTACACCTTCTCAGGACTGTCAAATTGGACACTGTTCACTGAGATTGTACCTGTTACAGCAGTGAGATGTTGTGAGATTAAAAGGCACTACACTGTTTTTGATTAAAGTCTCAAATCAGTTCAGTATGTTTTTATATATTAAATACATCCCATTCAGTATAATAATACTTTTATTTATATAGCACTTTTCAAGCATACAGCACAAAGTGCTTCACTATAACAGTTAAAGGAACAGTTAAGAAATGTGGAAATAACAAAAATAGAGGAGGGTAGAATGACAAATAAATCCAAAATAATAAAAGGTTATAAAACCAAGCATTATAATAAAAATAATAAAGAAAAATAATGATAACAAAAATAAAAAACCATACATACTAGGCATTAGTAGAAGCAGTCATTACATTACATTATTATCATTTAGTAGATGCTCTTATCCAGAGTGACTTACATTTTAGGTTACAACTTATTCACCATTTATACAGCTGGATATTTACTGGGGAAATTCTGGGTTAAGTACCTTGGTACAGCAGCAGTGTCCCAGCGGGGAATCAAACCAGCAACCTTTCGGTCCTAAGCCCTGTTCCTTACCACTACGCCACACTGCCACCCGCGTAAAATCCTATAAAAATCTTAGTGGATATATCCTATAAAGCCATATAAGAACGCATCTTAAGACAGTAGCGCGTAGTGAGAACTGTGTGTTTGCGTATCTCCAGACCAAGGAGGAGCAGCTGCGGGAGCAGAGAGTGGAGAGGATGATGCGGGCCGCCGCGAAGGACGTGCACAAGATCCGCGGCCAGAGCAGGAAGGAGGTTCCAGAGGTCCAGTCTTTCAGGTACCGGGGAGCTTCCGCTGCTACGTTTCTGTTACTCCTCCTACATCGCCCCCTCAAGGATCAGATGAATCCTTTGCACCCCGGTGTACATTCATATTTAAATTGCCCATTCATTGCATCCTGTTTACGGCTGAATGTCCTTTCAGGACTTGCTGTGTTCTGACATGCTATTATGTTTCTTTGTGAATGCTATAGAGAGAAGATGGCCTTCTTCACTCGAGCAAAGATAAATATTCCGGATCTCCCTGCAGATGACGTGTAGAACATTTCAAGTATTCTTAAGTCTTAGCTGCTGTTTCCAAGGAGATGAGACTGACTTCTGGTGGTATTATGAAGAAAAAAATGTATGTACATTAGGAAAAACTCACATTTTAAGACACTGGGTTGTAGATTTGAGTTGCTAATCTGTATATGTTTTTTTTAATTACTATCAATAAGAACATTTTTATTTTGTTGTCTTTGTAGCATTATTTTACTGTTACTAATTAGTGTACTTTGTTAGATGTATTATGTGTTAACCTGTTATTCAGATACAGACCAGTGCATTTTATGTGAAGTATGAAAATTAACTGGAAAAAAAATGCTGTTTTGGTAAATGGAGGGGTACACACTAAGATGTGAATATGGACACATAAGGTACCTATACTGTATAGATAGCGTGAGGACCTAACCTGGAAATCAGTAGCTGCTTGTTGTGAAAGTGATATGAAATCTGTTTAGAAACTGCTGTTCGCGTTAGAGCCGTTCTATGGCTGGAGGATTCTGACATCGCACACCTGCATGTAGGCCATCGGTAACCCTTCTCAGAGCTGCACCTGTCCACACACTCAGCACACCTGTGTAGGAACTGCACTTACCGTCACAATTTCTCAGGTAACGCATAGGAACTCATGCACTTTAAATAGAGCGGGGGGGGAGGGGCTGACTGTGGGATTTGTTGCTAAGTATGTTCTTCTCTCACTTCAAAAAGCACATTAGGATCATATCAACAGCACAGAGGAGTACAAACAAGTGATTGTCCTTTGTAAGTGTGTCTAAGTCCAGTCATCTCATTTTTATGTGAGATTGGATCCTGTTGATTTTAAACTGGATGATTGTAGGTGCGTATTAGACTAAAGGAAATCCTCGCTGCAGATTAAACAAGGCTGGACAGGTGGTTGTAGGAGTGGTGTTTCAGTCTCGCGTCCTACTGCAGCGATCCCACCCCTACAAGCAGGGGACACATACAGTCCCAGTCAAAGGTTGGGACACACCTACTCGTAGAAGGGTTTTTCTTTATTTTTAATATTTCCCACATTTTAGAATAATATTAATGACGTTAAAACTATGAAATAACACAAATGGAATTGTGTAGTGACCAAAAAAGTGTTAAACAAATCAACACTATCTTATGTTTAGTAGCCAAAAGTAGCCAAAAATACATTTTTTTCATTGAATTTCTTTCCCAGAAAAAATTTATACATAAGCATCAACTTCACAATTTATATTTGTGTAACAAACAAATTTCAAGCATTGAGGCAAAAGTCTTTAGATCTGAATGTCTTGTTTGCTCATTATCTATTATCATGAATGCATGTTTCCCATTATCTTAATCAAGTGTGTCCAAACTTTTGACTGGTACTGTATACCGTGCAAGTTCATTTAACAACTGTAATCTGCCCTCAAAGGGTTAAAATAACCCAGAATGTTAGTCATCTAATACTCAATTTTTTTTATTGGCAAAATGTTGTCTTCATTAAGTGCTAACCAAGCAACAGTAAGTAGAAATGGGTGATTTAATTCAGTTAAGTTGGTAACATGTTTTGTGCATAATTCTGTGTACATGCAGAGCATGGATTGCACTTTCTCACTTTCGGAGTCCTGGATACTGGTTTTAATAGTTGAGTAATTTTATGTTAATAAGAATGAAATATGTAACTGGATCTGTGGGAGTAAAATTGGAACTCTAAAGTAGGGCGCATGAACTGCGGGAGTCAGATCAGACCAGCAGATGTGGAGCTCTTTTTCTGTAAACATTTAATTATGTATGACAGCCAATACAGCAACTAAATCTAGTCATTTTAATGTTTTGGAAAGTCCTCTTTCTGGTAGAAAAACTAGTGGAGGGGATGATCTTTTTTTAATTTTTTTTTTTTTTAAACATAGTGCACTTAACACTAATTCCCATGTCTTGGTGATTGTACTGTATGGACTTTATATGGACACACAAGAAATTACAGCAGTGTGCCCAACTACTGTGATTACATATATTTCAATTATGTGTCATTATCGGTAATACAAACCATTTTTTTTAAAGAAAGAAACATATTAACGCACTTACTGTAATTTCTTAATGTCTGCACAGGCTTTTTATGTGAGCCATAGTCTTGCATGTTAAATGAGCCAGCTAAGATACTACACCCAGCTTTGTCTGCTCAGCCTGAGGATATATTCTAGTCACCCTGAGTCTGTGTTGTAGGTTTGAAGATTTTAATTCAAGCTTATCAAATTTGACCAGCATTTTTTCCCTTATTATTGTTATCGTATAATCAAATGGCAGCAGAGATCAGCGGTGGTAGGGATTGTTGAGAATTTAAATGGGTCGTTTTCCACAGCCATAAAAACAGCAGGGTCTCCGTCTTAATACAGTGTGAGAGTGGGCTTGAACTGTCGGCACTGTAAGGGTGATTCAAAGAAGGATCTTTCTGCTGCTGGAACAGGATACTCCCACATGTGCAAACACCCTGAGGCCCCAAACCTTAACCTTTCCCTCTGTCCTCTGTTCCCAAACTCCCAAAACGATACACCAGGACAGCCAAACCTGCATGGCGCTCAGTTAGGTTTTCTTCTACTGGTAGAGCTAGTCAGTGAAGAAAGAATATTGATATGCTTTGAGCCACTGTCCCGACTGTACTGTATTCGCCATGTTCCCTGACTGCAGTGTTCTGTAATCGAGCGATCTTCTGTGTGTATGTGTATATGTGGGTGTGTGTGTGTGTGTGTGTGTGTGTCACCTAGCTGAGTTGCCTGGCAACTGGCTCTGCTGAGACACCCAAGGCTTTGTTGACGGCTGTGTCGCTGTGGGACTTGTGTGACTTTGGGAGCTTTTAGTGTGCAGTGAGCCGCTGCTGCTCTAATTTGAATACTCCCTGGCTTTTCTGAGCATACGTGACCTATGTGCCTTTTGGTTTATCGGTTTAATACAGATGTGAGAACTCCATGACCACAAAGCTGTGGTGCACTGTCAGTGTCTGACTATATTATTTCCCATCACTCCAGTGACTGATCCCCGGTTGTGTTTCTTTACATTGACTAACAGGTTCTGAAAAAGAGGAACTGTTCATCAGGTTCTGACAAACAGGTTTTAGAGCACAACTAGCCTTGTGTAACGGTACGTCTGATTGAAGCGGTCACGTATAGCCTGGTTCACCGTAGAAACGAAAACTCGATCCAGTTTTTAAACCGAAACTTTGCTTATCAGCCATGAGCTTGTCAGCTTCTGTAAAGTACGCTTTTTTTGCCCTGCTGCTGCTCTTGAAACAACAAAAGCTTTACTTGTAACCAAAAGTTCCACTGTTCCTCACCTGCGGTGTCACTCAAAAACGGTAATATACAGCACACCACCCCCTCATTCACCAAGATTTCTTTTCCCACAAGGTGCACGTTCTCCATGAAAGCTAGAAAAATACAGATGTAGAGAACAGCAGTGTTTCGGTGTTGAATCGAATAAAAATACATCAAACAGCATACACTGAAATTTTATGTTTCCTCTTGCCTGTCAAGATACGTGTTTTTCTGTCCTAATTTCTGTGTTCATTTCTTTGTGCTGTTTTCAGACTTTCATTGAGTTATGTGCACCTTATGTAAGAAATCATGTAGAACGCGTATACTTATTTGGCTATTTTTCAGGAACTCGTGTTAAGAATACCTTGTAATTTTATGCCTTATTAGGGGATAACCACACTTCAAGGTTCAAAAACTTGTGGTCTGAAGTGTTCTCTCCCGTGAACAGTTGTAGGCAGGGCTTACTTGTGGGGTGTGCCCCAGTAAGCAAATACTCAAAGAATGTTAAGGTTATTATTGCTTTCTGAGCAGAAGTGAGAATATGGTTATCCTCGTAGAATAGATCAGAAACCAGTATGCAAAGAAGTTCTTTTTTCAGATTGTAGAGAAATCGGGTGTATTGTTTTTTTAGTTAAATGTGAGCTGGTGACTGAAACGAGTCATATTTTATTCTGGTGGTACTGGGAATAAAATGTATAAAGGAAGTCTTACATTAGGACTTTAGCGATGAGAGTGTGTATCAAGCATGACTATATGTGATTAATGAAAAAATGTCTTGATTGACTAGGTGCTCTCTAAATATTGAATCTAAGGCTCAGATTTAATGTACTTATATAACACATGGCATGTTCGTTGTGGACACAATGCACAGATATAGTATGGAGGCTACCTGTGTCTTGCTTCAAGTAATCAAACACCATCACTAAAATCTGATACCACCGTCATCAAGTGAATGATTTGCGTCACACATCAGTCTGTAATTTTGATTGTTTGTTTTGAAGTTCAAGTGTTTTTTTTAGTTTGATTTTGAATCTGTTGTATTAAAGATGGTAATGAACCTGACCTTTTTATGGAGGTGGATTGTGAAACTCAGCATGTATTTATTGCACTTTGTGATTTGGGTGCACTGTTTTTCTTTTCTCATGAGACTTCTGAAAGCTGTGAATTTAACATTGACACTGCTATGTGGACCAGCATTGTAAATATTTCACCAGCACAAGAACATGTTTTGTAGTTTCACAACAAATATATGAAGTGTTTTTTTCTTCTAAGTTGTCTGTGTCCGTGCTTCTTGATTGTCACGGTTTGTGTTTTGTGTTTTTAGGTTGTAAAGCGCATTACACCATTACAATTTCACATAAAGCCGCCAGAAACCTGAGGGCTTGAAAACCGCACAGGAACCTTGTACCTTGCCTGGCCAACTATTGACACTTGGTCATGCAGCACTTTTAATATTATTTACTACTTAGAATGGCTTTTTTGCTTGCGTTGTGCTCTGCCTCACATGTAAGTCACTTTGGATAAAAGCGTCTGCCACATGAATAAATGTAAATGTAATGCAAATAGAACCTTGCTCTCCGCTGAAACTCGCACGCTGAATCCCCCATCTTCATGAATCCAAAAGTGAAATTATATGTGCAGTACATATTTCGTCTACACGAGGGCGGTATATAAAGCGCAGAACAGCGCTTCTCTTGTATTCCTGTGGTCGCTCTCGTTGGCAGCCGGCTCAGTAACCTTTCAACTCTCCTGCTGGTGTGCGTGGTCTGGAGGAATCGAAAGTATTGGCGTTTTAGGTAGCTAAACAACTAAGGTATTTTCTTGGAAAAATGGGAGATCCGATTGCCGAGTATGCGTCCCGATTTCAACAGCAGGTGAGAGTGCAACTTCAAAGCGGTCGTATGGTATTTATGTGATTTTTATTCATAATGTATTACTGCAGGAACATGTCAAATGGTGGGTATGATCAGCCATCATAGCTGACGTAACGCGTGGCAACTACTCCATCAGCTACCTGAGCAAGTTAGCCAGTTCAATGAAAGGTAGAAAGTTACAATTAGACGCTAGACAGTTAACAAACCGGTGAGACCAAAAGACGAAGGCTAACTAACAAACTAGCTAGCCATAATGTCGACATAATTTTAACCGTAAACAGTGAAACTGAAAGTAGCCTGGCTAGATAGCTGGCTCGCTAACTTCTCTAGCTTCTGTGACATCTCTGTTACAGAGCTTCTGTAGAACTTGTGTAATTAGATGAAGGACTTTAACCTGATATTGCTAACATTAAGATAATTTAGCTACCACGCTAACCATCTGGCAGGAGAGTTGTCTGAGGTGTAGCTGGCTTCACTGAGCAGTTGAGCACCTCGTTCACTACCTAGTAGAGAAGCTAAATGTTAGCTGCCTAGTAAGCTGCCTGTCATTCAGTTTTTTTCATGGCTATACAACAGATTAGAAGTGACTTGTAATTTCATTTTCATGGCTATACAACAGATTAGAAGTGACTTGTAATTTCGCCTCGTTTTCATTAATCTTCGCCAGTATTTGCAAACATGTCATCGATCAGCTACACTGCCTATCTATGACAACGTTGCTCATCGTTCATGAAGAAATGTAACTATTTTGTGGCTAGTGTGCAGCCCCTCAACTTCCACTTTCACTTATAGCTGGATAGAAAAGGGAAGAGGATGAGTCAAAGTTTCATTCAACCTCCATTAAAATTGCCCACGGTATACAATTACTGCGCACTGCACATTGATGATATTAATATTTTATTGTCCCCGAAGAAGCGAAAGAATTTGGGCTGTAAACCTCGTTTGAATGGCTTCTCGCATCATTCATATGCTTTGTTCAACACCATTGGCAGGGAAAAAAGTATTGTACAAGTGGACGCTGAAACTTTTTGGCTTAATAGATGTTTTATGCATTCACGAACTGATCTAGGCATCAGGTTCATTCAAGCACCGTTTCAGATTGTGTTTCTCTCGTTTGCCCTCGCAGGAAAGGGAAATTAAATCTCTTTCGGATGAAATCGAGAAGCTGAAGAACCCGGAAACTCTTGGCGTTTCATCGCAGCTGGAAGAGTTGAGGGAAGAGAACGCAAAACTGAAGTATCGCCTCAACATCCTAAAGCGAGTGAGTGATCTGATGTACTCAACTACCTATATCACATGCAGATATAGCATCACACACCTGAAAGACAAAACGGAAGGTCCTTATTGTTCCTGTAGGGGTTTAGAGGAATTCAAGTTAGCATATAAGCCTAAATCAAAATTAAGATATAAATGATTATGATTAGATTAGATTTATAGGGCTGGCCTTGTGGACCTTATTAGTCCTGATTAGTCTTGACTATTACAGCTGAATATTTACAGAGTCACGTGCATACACATACAGCAATGGCCTGCATGAGAATCAAACACAGAAACTTTGGGTCAGAGATAGACTATGAGTTGTACTTTGAGGACTGACTTTTCTTGGTATAAGATCCAAGAGGAAGGTGCAAGGATGTCTAAAAATGAACACTGTACTATACTGGCACACAGGGACACCCTTAATCTAAGCACAATCTAACAACATAATCTAATGTGTGGAGGGAACTAACACTTTTCTGTTGGGGATGTATGTGTTGTACCTAACAGAGCCTTCAGGAGGAACGGGGTGAGTGCAGCAGGACCATGATCAACATCAACCAACGGCTGCAGGAGATCTTCGGGTGTGCCATCCAGGCTGCATACCCTGACCTGGAGAACCCGCCCCTGAATGTCACGCCCAATCAGCAGGCTAAATTCGGGGATTACCAGTGCAACAGTGCCATGGCGATGGCACAGGTGAGGCCAGGCTGCCTTTCTCTTTCAGTCTTTCTGTTGTTGTGTTGATGTTTAACATGCACTGATCCCATAGTTTCAGTTGCAATATTCAGTCAGCCACACTATATTTTGGGTTTGTGTTTTCTTAATTCCTCTTAAATTACCAAGGATTTTTTTCTAATTGGCAGGCATCTATTTATTCTGTATTGGTATTTACCCTAATTATGGCAAAAATGTATGTGTATGGAAATAGCATCTGTGTGTCATTAAGATCTCAGTGTTGGGAATGGAACACCACGTGTGACTTGTTTCAGATGATGAAAGCCAAGGGACTGAAGGTCAGCCCCAGGGATATTGCAGAGAAGATTGTGCGGAACATTCCAGACAACGACTTAATTCAGAAGACAGAGATTGCTGGACCAGGTCTGTTTTTTTTTTCCTCAGAAAAAACTTGAAACAGAGAAACTTCCTTTCCTGATTTGAAACAGTGCTATTGGTACACTAAATGTTGACAAATCAGAATGGTTTGTTTTGCAACATTGCCATTAAAATACTGTGTTGTTTTTGTTCGACTGAAGGATTCATCAATGTTCACCTCAAGAAGGCCTTTGTGTCAAAACTTCTGACAAACCTGCTGGTCAATGGTGTGCAGCCTCCACCTCTGGAATCCAAGAAACGGGTACTTTATAAAGGGTTTTTATTTATCCTACATGCTCTTAACACTCTGTTAACATCTGATAACACTAACAACTCTCATGCATGTGTTCCTGTAAATATTGTGTGTGTGTCTCTGTGTGTGTGCCTTACAGGTTGTGGTGGACTTCTCCTCTCCCAACATCGCTAAGGAGATGCACGTGGGGCATCTGCGCTCCACCATCATCGGAGACAGCATGTGCCGGCTCTTCGAGTTCCTGGGATACGACGTCCTGAGGTCAGTGCACCAGCGCTGTCCATGTCCAGACCTCTCTCTAGACACTGACTCACACAGTTAAGGCAATGTCGGGGGCAGCGGTGTTGTATAGTGGTAAGGAGCAGAGCTCACAAGTACAAAAGTTGCTATTTCAGTTCCCCACATGAGCACTGCTGTTGTACCCTGGGGCAAGGTACTTAAACCACAGTTGTCTCAGCAAATATCCAGCTGTGCAATGGATGAAACTGGGACCTATGTCAGTCACTGTGAATAAGAGTGTCTGCTAAATGAGTGTAATATAACGTAATGTTAGACGCTTGTGTCTCTCACAATGTTAGGTGCTCAAGGAGTTTGAATCATCTTACTTTTCTTATCCCACAAAGATTATGTAAATTCAGCATGGACACGTGTGTGGTCTGCTCTTCTTGTGAGTCACTCCAGATAGGCAGTCGATGGTACGGAGATTAGTGCTATGTGACTGTACAGCGCCCTATCTTAGTTACTGTGGGTTGTTCACGACAGTCCCCTCTGCGTGACCTTGTGCATAACTGGCTGGCTGCACTGATGTGCCCTCACTGTGTTTGCATGCCCCAGGTTGAACCACGTGGGAGACTGGGGCACTCAGTTTGGGATGCTCATCGCCCACCTGCAGGACAAGTTCCCCAACTACCTCACGGTGTCCCCTCCCATTGGGGACCTTCAGGCATTCTACAAAGTGAGTGTATCACCCCGAGACCAAACCCTGGGCAGAAGGACAAACTTAGCTGCTTAGTCATTGGGGGAACCTTGACACGTTTTGTACCATTTTGATACAGCAGTTATTTAGTAGTAGAACTACTTGTTCTTGCAGAAGTACTGAAGGTCACATTGGGTGTTGTTTTCATTGCTGGAGTCCAATCTCCTGTCTTGCGGTGATGCTGAATCATCTGATTGTGTGCAGGAGTCCAAGAAGCGCTTCGACAATGAGGAGGATTTTAAGAAGAGGGCGTACCAGTGCGTGGTGAAGCTGCAGAGCAAGGAGCCCGAGTTCATCAAGGCCTGGAACCTCATCTGTGACGTGTCCAGAAAGGGTGAGTGGCGGTGTGCTGTATGTCCAAGCCTGGTGCCAGGAGAAAATACAGAGGGGTGCAGTTGCAAGCCATGGGAGGGAACAAAAAGTCATAAATACTTTGTGGACATCGGGATGTAAGGAGACAACTGGAGGTGCACTGAAGTCCGTCTGGGGTGTAGTGCACTCCTAAGCACCCCCATAGCGCCAGGCTTGTGTGTGACGGTGTTCCAGGCTGCACTGCAAACAGCCCACTACACACAATTATGATACTGCAAAGCATACAGACCAGGGTCAGGTGGCTGTATTGTCATAGGCAATTTATTGTGATGCCTTATGTGATGATACCAAACTCCCGTAAGTGCGTTGGAGACAACACTGCCAAAATCCTTAGGGTGGCGATAAAGAAGTGATTTCCTCTCTGAGGCCCAGGAGGATGTGAGCGCATTTCAGTGAAAATGCTAAAATAATGAAATGACATCTTCGGCCTAATCTGTTGCTCTTCAGAGACAGGTAGGCCGTGTAGGAATTGATGCCCCACAAAGTGTTGAGTTGTCTTTCGTTTCTCGGGGAGTAAAATCTCTACTGCTTCAAACGTAGTGCTTTAGAGACCTGTCTCCAAATCGTGTACATTTAGTTTAGTTTGAGATTTGTGTTACCAAATAAACACATGCCTGTTTAACTGTTTTAAATGTATGCCTATGTAACTGTTTTAAAGGTAAGGAACATCATAGCACATTAGATTTATTCACTCGATGAAGTGCACCTTGCCATCGGTCTGTAACAGAGTTGCTCACATGCTTGTGTGACGAGAATCACACCAGCCAATAATAAGACACAGTCCCCTTCCTCAAAATGAACCTGCAGTGGGTGAAGCAGCTAGAGTCAGTATAAAAGAAAAGCAATAAGAGCCAAAAATGAATGTATCCTGTGTTAAGCATTTTACTCATCCAAGAAGTAACTAGTTTTTATGTAGCATAAAACTGTTTTTTAAGGTATGATTTATAGATTTAATTTCAGGTTTGCATTGGTCAGAATTTCCAAATAATTTAAGCCTGAAATTGTCATTGAAAATGTATGAAGTATTTCCCCACAGATCTGTAATATTTTGTACTTTCAATTTGTAGTTTTGGATCAGTCAGTGTGCCCAGAGTCGAAGATGGCGCAGTAAAAGTACATTTTTGAAGATAAATGGAATATTTGATCACTTGAGTTGAGAAAAGTTGTTCCTTGTGGTATCACAAGGGTATCGAGTGCTGTGTTGCTAAACTGGGACCAGTTGGGGTAAAGGTATGTCAGAACCAAAGTTTTGACATACCTGCTGCTGGGGAAGGCATTGCCAGCCTACACAACCCCTACATATTTAGACCTTACAGAGCTCATATCCATAAAGGCCTGTAATTATGCAGTCAGAATCCCCTTTAAAGTTGGCTTCAAAACTAAGCGCTAAGCGAGTTCCTTCATCTCATGCAGCCTGACCTATTGGGACTGAAACCAAAGCATCTTGTATAAAACCTGCACTGTTGTTTATTCCATCAGAGGTGTGTCACCATGTGCCCCCCAGCTTTTGAGAGTGGGCAGTGTGGCATTTGTGTCAGGGCAGGTTTTGTCATTTTGGACATTGGGGAGTAAGTCTGACATTAAGCTCCCTGTGTTAGGTTGTAGGCTATATTATAAAGTAGTATAATATATATTATAATATTAGCTATGTTAAAGCTATATTATAGCCATATTAAAATTCACAAACTCATGGCTGTCCTAAAATGCAGACGGTGACAACACTGTTTTTTATGTTTGTAATAATGGGACAATCACAGTGTGGAGAGAGTAGTACGTGTTTACTTCCACATGTGCATCTTGATTGGCTTCTTACTCCCAGTTGGGACAGACTTGATGAGAAAGTTTCCATTGCTTGTTGAACAAGAGAATACCAGTGTAGCCAGCCAATGTCTGTGCAAGATTTTTTCCTCATTTCTGCCAGGCGTTGTTGCTGTTAAATGTAAACTTTTGTTTCTTTTTCCCCCCTTTCTTTTCAAAGAATTCCAGAAAGTCTACGACTGTTTGGACATCAAGCTGATCGAAAGAGGGGAGTCTTATTACCAGGACATGATGACGGCTGTGGTGAAAGAGTTTGAAGAGAAAGGTGAATAAAAATGAAAAGGTTGATACGCGTATGAATGCCTAGCAGAGTGACCCATGTCAGCTTGAGCCACTGGCATGTTCCTTTTGTTCAGCAGGGGGCAGTGTTGCGATAGTAATCTCACTCTCGTTTACTGCTTGTTATGTGCTCTTGTCTGCAGGCCTGGTGCAGCTCGATGAGGGGAGAAAGATTGTGTTCGCCCCGGGCCAGTCCATCCCGCTGACAGTGGTGAAGTCGGATGGCGGCTACACATATGACACCTCTGATCTGGCTGCCCTGAAACAGAGGCTCTTTGAAGAGAAAGCTGACATCATTGTCTATGTGACGGACAGCGGGCAGGTGAGGAGGGGAGAGGGGGTGGGGGGCAACACGCAACAGAAACTTGTTCAGTACCGACACCTTTTTGGGTTTCGGTTTTCATTAGAATAAGTACCTTTAGAGGGTACCGGAGAGCTGGGGAGCGTTTCCTTGGTTGCTCTGATTCTGATGCAGCTCAGCACGCTCTCATTGCTTCAGTCCCAGGCACTGAGCTGAATTCTAATCTTCTAATCAGTTACCAATGGATGTAGAATTGAGCCCTTCTTGACACAGAGACACTGGCTTTGAATGTTCTTAACAGTGTTTTTTGAGCGCAGAGTGGATTCATGGATTCTGGACTGTAAAAAAAAAAAAAATCATTAGGGGTTAACCCATGTCCAGGTTTTTAACAATGTTTTTTTTTTTTTCACGCAGAGTGGATTTGGCCCTCTAAAAATCAGTAGAGGTTAACCCATCCACCCGAGGTGACAGTAAAACAAGGTCGTCCGTTAATGTAGCCCGTATAATTTGGGCTCAGGATTGAAGCCGCGGTGGAGCTCTATGTGCGTTGCTATCCATCAGCACTTCTAGGGCTGCTAAGGTCACCGAAGATTGATCCGTTGTCCAGCTGCAGCGTTACCATAGCGACCGGGGGGTCCGCTGAAATCACAAGTGCGCGTGCACGCGTGTTTCTCCTCACAGGGGACGCACTTCCAGGTGGTGTTCGCCGCCGCCCAGATGATCGGGTGGTACGACCCCAAGGTCACTCGGGTGGAACACGCCGGCTTCGGAGTGGTGCTGGGAGAGGACAAGTAAGTGTCTCCACCGCTTTGCTGTAGTGTAAGCGTAAGCGTAAGCGTTACGATGATGCTGATTCCCTTGGCCGCCTCCCGCGGATTTGAACCTGTTTTCCTGGGGAGCGATCGCGGTTTTGTCCCTCTGCTTTTCAGCGGTCTCAGTTCTGGTGTCTCTGAAGGGGCTCGCGTGTTAACATGTGTTCTCTGTGCTCCAAGGAAGAAGTTCAAGACTCGGTCAGGAGACACTGTGAGGCTGATGGACCTGCTGGAAGAGGGTCTGAAGAGGTCCATGGACAAGCTGAAGGACAAGGAGAGGGACAAGGTGCGGACTGCAGCGCAGATACAAGGGGGGGTGCCGCAATACCCATTGGCATGTCACTTATTTAGCCAATGGAGCTACTAATCGCAATGTGCAGACCTGTGCACCTTCCTTACCAACCTCTGGTCAGCAGTCACACCCCTAAGTCACCCTTCAGTGATGATACATAGCATTACATAACATTATTATCATTTAGTAGACGCTCGTATCCAGAGCGACTTACAAAGCTTACAGTTTTATGTGTTACCCATTTATACAGCTGGATATTTACTGAGGCAATTCTGGGTTGAGTACCTTGCCCAAGGGTACAGCAGCGCCCTGACAGGGAATCGAACCTATGCTACACTGCCGCCCCATAAATATTCTAGAAGATCAGCTCTGTCACAGGGTCTGCTCCGTAGCAGAGCTGCGAGGGCCCGAAAGGTCAGCCCCCCGGGGTCGAAAGAGCGGGGAGTTTTCCGAGTGTCGCGCGGGGCGGGGCTTTTGTTTCGTTTTTTCGAGCTCGGCCTCCTGTTACGTTCGGCGTGGGCGATTCGCTCCTGCCGCATTCCTGTCAGGTGGTAGACAGATTGAGCCGATTGAGTTGATTACATTTAGACAGAGAAGCAACAGCCGGACTCCCCGGCAGCGCCTGCCGCTGGGTGCAGGTGCTGGGTGCAGCCTGGCTTTGCTTTGAAAGGCTTGGGACCTGGATGAGCTTTGTGGAGGTGCAGTGAGGCGGTTTTCCAACTTTGGCAGCAGCGTAGAGGAACGGTTGTGCAGTTTTGTGATCCCATTTACTTTTTTTATTTTTTTTTTTTCGGAGTATACCAAGCCAGGAGAGGCGTCTGAAGTAGCACTGCTAATATATTTTGCTAAGCCTGTAATTGTCAGGGATATTGAAAGTTACACATGCTGCATTAAATTATGTGGAAAAGTTAGCAGGCGTGTAATCGTGCCATTCCCTGGGGTGTAATCAATTTAACCAGCACCACTCGAGGAAGCCAATTTTGATCTATTCTGAGATTTTTATTTTGTTACAGCACCCTCTCTCTGTTTGTTTCCACCCTTCAAACAGTGCCGCAGCTAGACTGGCTACCGTCCCAAAAGTGCCACCTGCTCTGGTGTTCTCATTTCGACACCTTCAGCACCCCAGCTCCCTCCCTCCCTCCCCCTCCTCAAAATAAAACAAATTGCATTTCTGAAGATGATATTCCTGTTTACTGAGATTGAGTCCTCTTGTGCACGCCTGGACTGACTGGAAATCAGCAGTTTCAAGGTGAGGCATTTAATTGGCCTTTTAAAAGGAGTCCCGTAGAGCGAATTCAGTGTCACATGAAGGAATAAATTGGAGTCAAAGAACACGAATTTGTTTATCATGCGTAGGGTTTTTTTTTGTGTTGTTCCGCTCTTTCATGTGCGATGTTTGCTCTCGCCAGGTTTTAACCCCCGAGGAGCTGGTGAAGGCCCAGAGGGCCGTGGCGTTCGGCTGCATCAAGTACGCCGACCTGTCACACAACCGCATCAACGACTACGTCTTCTCCTTCGACAAGATGCTGGACGACAGGGGCAACACGGCCGCCTACCTGCTGTACGCCTTCACCCGGATCAGGTGAGCGCGGTGCGGCGGGAAACAGGGCGGCCTGAGCCAGATCCCTTTCCACCTGGGGGGGGGGGTGGGGGTGGGGGGGTGTTGATGTGCTTTTCTTTTCTCTGCCAGAGTGAGAAAAGAGCAAGGCATTCAGTTTCCCTATGGGTGGCCCCCTTCTCAGTCAATAGCACATGCAGGAGGCAGCAGTGATGCCGTCGATAGCCTGGGTGTAGCAGGGAGATTGATCGCATATTGTGGCATCCGTTGTGGAAGATGCTGCTAAGAGCGACAGTTACACAACGACCCGCAGACACGGCCAGCACATGCACCGTGGTCTGTCTGCTCGCAGCAAGCAGACGTTTCTCTGCTCGGGCTTGGCCTCAGCCTCAGCCTTGTCCAGGTGCCCAGCATGTGCTCATTTGTAGGTTTTTTTTTTTTGTTTTTAATGCATTACTGATGCTTCTACCTTTTTATACCAAGTGAAGCCAAAGACAATTTTGCATTCTGTGTTGAGAATAAAGTCAGTCGTTCATTCTTTCATTGCATAACGTTGCATGACGTTACATTCATTTAGCACACACTGTCATACAGTGACTTCCAGTACAACAGAACAGAAGTGTATCCATTCAAGTTGAATGAGCAACATTCATTCATTCATCCCCCCCATCCACCCATTCGTCCGTCCATCCATCCATCAATTCATTTAATTACTAATTACTCATTCGTCCTTTCTCCCTTCAACCATCCATTCGTCCATCCCCTACTAAAACAGTTCCCGGTAGGGCCTGGTGTGTCAGGAACTCAGCGTTGTCCGTCTTGCCTGTTTTGTCTGTCTGCCTGCCTGTCTGGCTGCCAGGTCCATCGCCCGCCTCGCCAACATCGACGACGCCGCTCTGCGGAAGGCGGCGGGGGCCACGGAGGTGGTGCTGGACCACGAGAAGGAGTGGAAGCTGGGCAAGTGCATCCTCCGCTTCCCGGAGATCCTGCAGAAGATCCTGGACGACCTGCTGCTGCACACGCTGTGCGACTACCTGTACGAGCTGGCCACCACCTTCACCGAGTTCTACGACAGCTGCTACTGCGTGGAGAAGGACCGGCAGACCGGTGGGTCCCCAGAGGACAGGCTTCAGGAGAGGCCTCTCTGGCTTTCTTTCTTTCTTTCTCCTTTTCTTTGTTTCTTTCTTTCTTTCTCTCTTTCTCTCTTTCTTTCTTTCCTTCTGTCTCTTTTTCTACTTCATTATCAGAGCTCTGGTAGAGGTATTCAGCTACCCCCGAATCTCTCGCCCATTCTCTCACTCTGTTTGACCAGCAGGGCTTTTCTTTTGGGCCTTTATCTCTCCTTGAGCGGCCCTAGTCATCTTTATCCTTCGTTAAACACAAGATCACCGCGTCATTGCCTCATTCTTGAAAACCTTAGGACTACACCATCTTTTGCTAAAGCAAATGGCTTTGAAAAAATAGGGCAAAGATAGAATTGTGTATATGTCAGATATGAGAAAGCGGATGGGAACAGTTACCCAGAGGATCCTCCCAAAACATAAATGTCCATGTGCTGACCATACACTTCCAACTCCTCCAAGCACCTCATTATCACTGGTAAAAGACTCCGGTTTTTAGAAGAGATGAAAGCTGGGGGGGGTGACATCATGATAAAAAGGATCATGGGGGAGCATTTTTTCCACAGATATTTAATCACTTCTTTCTCAGTTATGTGCGTTTCTCAGGCCTCGCACTGCCAGCCTCTTCAGCTGTTATCCTGACCAATTTGAGACATTGCTCTGTAATGAGGTGTGCTTCTGTGTGAGACACGGTGGTGCCTCAGAAAAGCAGCTATCTGGCTGCAAATTACTCTGTCCACCTTTGTGAACTCCAACTTCACCCTTCAGTTCTGTGGCTGCACTTATCTCATGGGAGTTATTTGTCAAGGAAAGCCTAAAGTATGGCTGATAAATGTAAATTCATGTTTTCTAGCACTGCTGCTGATTTCTTACACAGTGAAAAGTTATTACAGCATCGCTAATAATGTCCTTGAATGCTAAAACGTCATAAACACACCAAATTAGGTCTTTACTCTTCCTGAAACACCTTATGAATTAAAGCCGCGGCTGACGTCCCTGTAACGCGCACCAGTGTTTTGTTGAAAAACGACGCCCTTGTTTGTTTCCCTTAAATATTTCCATCTGTTTGCGTTTATCCTAGCGGGGCTGAATCTCTAATACTGAAAACTATTTAGCCAGGGTCCCGATAAGACGTAAGAGCCTGCTGCTTCTCTGTGCATAGTCCTGCTGAGAGCACCCGTCCGCCTCTCTCCTGCGTGCAGTGAATTATAGGACACATTAACCACAGCGAACAGATTAAGTGCTTTTAGTGTATTACAAGACTATAAACTTCAGACGTGATACGCAAGTTTCCATAGCTGTTGTAAATAATTTTGGCTAACCGCTATAAATACACGGCCCGGGGTACTTTAACTTGTGTGTTACGGTGGCGGACAGGAGTTTTGGGGTTGTTATCGGGCAGTTGTTATGGTCATTGGTGCATTGGATAGATCGTTTTGACTGGGTATATATTATGGAAGTAAATTGGTGAACTAAACCTGCACGTATACTGTATACTGTGTATACTACTTATATTGGCCAGAATTGATCTTTCAACAATATATTTCTTTCAGCTTGATATATCCCGTAATGTCCTCTAATTTTCATTTCAGGTTATGATTTATGTTAAGTTTTTGAATTTGGTGCAAAAAAAAACTACTTAAGTAGTTTTCTTGCATTTCATAGTATGCTTTCAAAATACAACAATCACTGCTCTCAGACTCCTGGGATCATTTTTATTTAGGGCCTGGAAGTGCCTCTGGGCTTCGGTGCTGTGGATCCCCCCCCCACCTCTCTAGTTTATATTCTTCTTGGCTCTTTTTTCCTTTGTAGTATCTGTTTCTCTTTCCTTGTGGCTGTGAACCTAATGGGTATTTAAAATGTGTTTATTGCAGACTTAAAACACCGCTTTTTACACAGCAGTTATGCAGAACAGTGAGATGTGTTGAATTGGAAAAGTTTAAACAGAAATGACAAAGCTAGCAATCGAAAGAGCGGTCTAACCGGTTTCCCTTTAATTTGTTTGCTCCCAGGTGAGGTGGTCAAGGTGAACATGTGGAGGATGTTGCTGTGCGACGCCACGGCGCTCGTCATGGCCAAGGGCTTCGACATCCTGGGGATCAATCCCGTCCAGAGGATGTGACCGCACAAGTGCCTCTCCCCGTACCCAGAAAACAATCTCACCGCCATTAACGTCACTTTGTATTTTACTGTATCCCGAATAAAAGAAAAATGACTCCTTGTAAAAAGAGTTTGGCAGCGTGCTCATCATTCTTCATATAAATGTCACCATTCCTACCAAGGAATTGAGGAATTGCTCGAAAGCCTGCCAAAATGGCAATATTGACTAGGGCTTCAGCTATATCAGGACTTTCCATGTCAGCTTCTATTACGGGGTGGATGCGTGACGCTGACCCTGGTTAGTGCAGGAAGTGTGCACTGATCCTGACTGGCAAAAGACACGGCCAGACAGCACTGACCGCTTCTGAGAATACAAGATCAGCTACACCACTGGTCTGGAAGCTGGCCATAAGCAATTTTTTGTACTGGATCTGGGGCCTGTATATGCATGCATGCATAGATCAGTAATTGCTCTCATTGTACATTTGCCACAGTGTCGATCATCCAGTAAAATTTTCTTAAATAAATCAGTGAATTGCATTGTGGTGGGTTCGGATTAAGACTCGATTCTCACCCGATCTTATAAATGGGAGTTTCATTCAGCATGAAGTCTGGAAGTAACTTAATGACAACAGAAATTTTTAATTTGGGGATAAGTGTAGATACTCCACTTTATTTATAGAGATTCCAAGGTTAAAGGAATGTCGGTGATTAATGTTGTGTTCTGTTCTGATAATCACCACAATGATTAATTGAATTGATTAAAGTAGCTAAATGGACCATTGCTTATTATTTGTTCATTGCATGGTTAACCGTGGACCCTGCATTGACATTCTGGTACTGAAGAATTAAATCACAGATTAAAAAGGGGGGTGAAATGGCACAGCCAAAATAAATTTCAAACACTTGCTTTCCCCAAGTTTATGTAAAGAACTTGCCATCTGTAATCCAGCCTGTTCTTCCAGTTTTACCCATTTTTTGTATTTCGCATTATGAACAGAACTACCAAAACGATTATATTGAGGAAACTCAGTTGTAAGTGTTGCTGATTTGTTTGATAATTTGTCACACCAGTAGCAAAAAGCGCTTATAAGAAACAAGCAGGAAAGTGATTACTGGAACACCTTGATAAAACCGATGTTCAATGAACAGAAGACCCTGTCTGTAATCAATTTCAGCACAGATTAAATGTTAAAAATACTTTTTCATGCCAACGACTCTCGTCTTCCACAAAGTCCTGTTTGCGTATACCTCAGAAGACCAGCTTGATTCTCCATTAAAGTGAGGCTTCTGCTCTTAATCTCTAAATCTGACTCTTTGTAGTGCTTTCACCGACAGTAAACAGGGGACTGCAGTGAAAATTCAGAAATGATGATAAATATTTCATAGTGCTCCCTTTTTTAGACACATAGGCGCAAGATGCAGATAGTCTATGCAAGGGTTTTGACCGTATATTTTAGTGTAAAGCTATTGGTGACCGACCCACTACTCCAATGACTAACTTACCAGCTTTCTGTTGCGTAGTAATTATAACTAGCTCCAGCTCCATAAATAAATAGGCATCTCTTTCTATACAGCCCATTTTGGGCACTGCTGTTGTACCTTTGGGCAAGGTACTTAATCCACAGTTGCTTGAGCAAATATCCAGTTGTATAAATGGATAATATGAAAAAAATGTAACCTATGTAAGCTGCTCTGGATAAGTGTCCGCTAAATGACAAAAATGTAACGTATGCATGTACATGCAACGTATGCTTGTGGGTGGATGTGTGCCTGTTTGTTTATAGGTAAAAGACATGAGTTAAACAAATTTACATTTTTGGCACAAGACACTGGTTATGCATCACAGTTCTGAATGTTTTGAATGGTTTATTTAATTTTTTTTCTGTTGGAAATTGTCCAATAAGATGACCAAGGCATGTCAAATACTGTCATCACATTCATTCAAACTTAGGCCCGTCAAATACTCAAAGTCATTTGAATGTTTAATAGTAAATATTTAGTCATAAAATTCACAAGATGGTTCCATGCGCATCAATAATAACTTAAATGCAAATTAGATTAATAAAAAGTGTAAAAGTATAAATAATTTAAACATCTTGATATAAACATAATTGGATTTGAGAAGGAATTGCAATTGTAAAAAAAAGCTCTTTTCAATGAGTGAAATATAATAAATTGTCATGCTATATATTTTTTCTTTGGTGTTTGATGTTTCACAATTTTAGTTTCCCAGAAGAGTATTTCTGGAATACATTTTGAGATCTATGGCTTTTGTTTGCAGTGCATCGTGGGTATTGTATTAAAATATGAAAACAAGATAATTTACAAAACATATTTACAAAAGAAGAAAATGATTTAATTTCCTTTATGCTTGATATATGTTTCAATAAAATTTTGTTAATGTTTGAATAAAAATATTCAGATAAATAATCTTGAGACAATATTTTGTTTTAAAAATAGAATTGTATAGATCACACATTTTTAAATATATACACTCACAGACTTACCTTCCATTACAGAGTAAATGATGCTTATTTGTGTCCTATGGCAATATCTTTTGAAGTTAACATCTCAGAAGGCTTGCACTTAAATTCATTATTCCAAGAACACTTCGTAGCATGGCAAGTCAGATATATGTGTAGATAGAGAACTAAACTGATTAGACACGGTGCTTGGAAGCACTGGAGAATGGCCATAAGTGTAAAGAGTTACAGGGACAGCAACCTGTCTTGTTGAATATCAGTCAGGGTAGGTAAAGTACAAAACAATCTTCACACCACACTCCCATTCTTCAAAGAGTGCCTGTAGCATTCTTCAAATTAATACAACAGAGTATTTTCCTCTGCAAACGTCATATTCTCCATCAGGGAAGCCCTCAGAGAGGTAGGTTCAAACATCATGCCTGTGGACTGTCACAGAAGCCTTGTTTTAACTCTAAAATAAAGAGTGAGACAGGAACACTTACAAACTCCTGCAATGCATTGCCCTTCGAACAGTCAGTCAAATAAGATAAGACATTTCATTACTCTGACAGTCTCCGTTGTCAGTATTGATAATGCGAACATACTGGTTCCTCTAAAACAGCTCATCAAACAATCGTCACTGTTTGTCTAGAGGTGTAATTTATTTCGCCTCGCAGCTTTTGGACAGCTGGGGTCCCAATTGTCCTTCATGTAAATGAATTCCTTGAGGGCTGCATTTTAATTATTTCTTTCTGAAAGGAGGTAAGTGTCTTAAAGTGGCTGAGCTTTTCTCAGTGGATGAAGTCTTCTCCCTGCCCATTCATATTTTCGTTTCTTTCATGTCTGGTTTGAAGGAGTCTCTAATTTTCCCCATCTTGAATGAAAGAAGGTGTCCGTACACCTTGTTGTACCACTCTGGTGATCGCCCCCTGCAGGTGAGAAATTACATTACATTAGAGATTAGCAAATACTTGCAGGCTTTCTATGAAGGAAACAGACGGGCCTAAAAAACTTCAACCTAAGACAATTTTACTTAGCTAACCTTCTCCAAGGACACTTACAGTTTCTTCTTGTGCTAATGAGCAGAATCACATTAGCCTACAAACTAAAGCCAACCAGCCCTAAAGGAAGCAGGCAAACGTCCCCTGTTCAGTAAACAAGAACTCATAAAATTAATGTCATGGTAAATTCTTCCTATGCCCTTGGCCAGGAGCTTCCCATTTAAATTTCCAAGCACTGGTAGACTGTAGAGTGCTGAAGTAATCAGCTCAGTTTACACTTAGTTTTAGCATGTACCTTTAATTAAGTAAGAAATTGCGTATAATATATCATCCTACGCATCACTAATGATAGTGGGCCCTCTTTTGCCCTCCTCATTTAAAAGTATTTATGTATCTTGTCTCCAAGTGAATAACCAACTGCTTCAGATACAGAATAAAGCAGTAAAACAGTTTGAAGGAATATGGTGCAAGAGCCCTCCGATACAGTACGCCGAGTGCTCTCCAGACACCTGTTCTCTATTATATTGCTTGTTTCATTAAATCTACTGAAACAAATGGAACAGCAGGGGGCCTTAGAATAATTCAGAGTCCCCCTGCAGAGAGTAAATTGATCATCTAAACAGCCGCAAATCTGTGGGAACTTTGGTTGAGCACTAAATCATATAAATAACAACATTGTATGTTCTTGGAATGGCTCAGATGAACAGCCAGTCTTCTATACCTCTCTCTCTGTCTCTTTCTCTTTCTTTCTCTCTGAATCTCTCTCTGTCTCTCTCTGTCTCTGTCTTTCTATCTCTCTGTTTCTCTCTCACAGTGTCTCTCTCTCCCTCTCTGTGATGGAAGTGACTCTTGTGCAATGGAAGTCGCTCTGAATAAAAGCGTCTGCTAAATGCCTGTAATGTAATGTAATGTCTCTGTCTCTGTCTCTCTGCCTTTCTCTGTCTCTCCTTCTCTCTCTCTCTCTCTCTCTCTCTCTCTCTCTCTCTCTGGCAGGTCTGAGTGGTGCCGCTCACCCAGTGTCCATCCGGGTCATGTGCGTGAGCTTCGTCTTCCTCAGCCCCGCGGCCTCCATCAGGTACAGGCAGGTGAGCACGTGGGCCCTCACGCCTTCGGGCGGGGCATCCGGGTGCTCCGTGGACACGGCCGCCACGGCAATGGCGCCAGAGGACGGGTCGCGCTGCCAGGTCCTGGGACAGAGAGAGGACGAAACGCAACCACGGAAGTCAGCCCCTCCCGACGGCAACGAGACAGCACTGCATTCCCGCGGTCGCCATGGGAGCGAGCCTTAATCTGCGCTCACGAGCTCGCAGCCCGAGGCAACGAAGTTCATCTTTGTGGCAAATGTGAAACCGGACGCATCGCATGCATAAATCAATGAGACAAACCGTCGAGGGACTGTGTTCTCTGTGCATTAGGTTTTTCACTCGCTTAGCAAAACAGTCCTATCCCAGGCTTGCTTACACTTCAGGCATGCATAACTAGAGCTCTTGCCAAATGACTCAGGTTATTGCTCTGCTCGAGAGTATACAATTTTTTTTGGGGTGCGGGTTTCAAGAAGTCACGAGTCTGGTGCCCGACCATCCAGTTGGAACTGGTGTCCTTGACTTGTTTGTTCATTTTTTTTTTCCCTCCGTCTATATGGTTCTGACTGTTGCTGCTTTTTAAAATTTTTCATTTCTCAACGGATCAGCGATGGGGGGGGAGATGGCTCATTACCTCAGCACCAGGTGTTCCTGTGGGGGGCGCGGCCCCAGGCCCTGCAGGACGTAGTGGTAGACCTCGGCGTCCTTGTCCAGGGTCTCCACCACCCTGTAGTGCTGCAGGTCCCTCTCCCACAGCCTGTGCTCCCGAAGGACGCGGTGCACGACCTCCTCCTGTGAAGCCTCCACCTCCACCGTCGCCTTCCACGAGCGCAGGGGGTGACCGTCCTCCTCCTGCCGGCACAGAGGTGACAGTCTGAGGGCCTTGTCCTCCAACCCAACAAGCCCGTTACAGATGTCACACAGAACCACTGCTGCTGTGGTGTGTGGGGCAAGCAGCAGGGGTGGGGGAATCGAGCCACATAGCTCACCAGCCAAGCATCTCTACCAGCTAGCTTGTACCTTATCTGGCCAACTATTGAAACTTAATCATGCAGCGCTTCAAATATTGTGACTGCATGTATGACTTTTGCTTGTGTTGTACTCTGCCTCACTTGTAAGTCACTTTGGATAAAAGTGTCTGCCAAATGAATAAATGTAATGTAATGTAACCTGGCTTCTTCATGCATGCCCTTTGTACCCAATGACTGCATCAAAATTCTTTTCTTCTTCTAGCAAACACTTCTTCGTTTGATGAAATTAATATTTTTATAAGTATAGTAATATCAACAAGTTTTGTTCTTACTATGTAAATTTCAAATGCAAGGACTTCACATGAACCATAAGAACCACACAATTTATCTTTAGAAAAAAACAGTCAGCATTAAGATATTTTAGTAATGAGCTATTCCTTTTGTGCAGCCATGGGTGTTCTGTGCTGGGTGTTGTTCCTGTTGGGCAGTAAGAGAGAAGGTGTGTGTGTGTGTGCATGGTGATTTTCGGTCCGCACCTTTTTAAATGCCAGCTCAATGTGATCTGAGGTGGAACAAGACACCCAGCCCCGGAACTTCTCTCTGGCTTCTCTCAGTAAGTTCTGTATGGAGAGCTCTAACGCAGCACGCCTGTCAAGCTCATTCTCCCCGGATTCCGAGGGTATGATCTGTCCCCCTCCGAAATGAAGAATCTCATCACTCAAGCCGCCCTGGTTCTGGATTAACCAGTGTTTTGGTACCTGAGGATAAACAGCAATGAAATATGCAAATAAGTTGTCAAATTTAGACACTATCTCTAAGAAACACACTTGACTTTCCAGCCTGTTATAATCTAAATTAAACACAAGTACATGTTGTTCAAAAAGCTTGATAAGAGACAACCTACACTGTCTCATGAGAATGTTCTATGTTTCTGAATGTAGACAAGTTCATACAATACCTGCACATGTCAAGATGATTATCATGCTAGTATAGCCTAGAAGAAGACATACCTGGAAGAGGCGAGAAGACTCTGCCACCATATGCGCCAGTCCTTGTGTGGCGGCCAGGTTCTCGCTCAAGTCTCTCTGATCCGGCCTGCCCAGGCTGTATTTCCTGTGGCCTGACCTGCAGTGAAATAAACAAGAAAGAGGGCGCGCTGCTTTCAGAGGTTTGTAGAACGCTGGGGAACGTTCGTGGAACTCCTGTCTCTCCGCTTGTCTTCGGTTGTCAGTCCCTATTTTGTCCTGTAGCTATTGGAGCCTTTGAACATGGAGCGCAAACCAAACTGATGTTGCGGGTACCACCGGCAACGGTGCTGCTTCAGAGTAAAGAGGTCTGAACTAAAATTCAAACTCAGTTCAAGGTTTCATTTAATATCTGTATATTTCCTATTAGAAGGACTCACATGTTTTCACTTCCCGAATGTATCTCTGAATGTAAGCGTCCAGATATTGTTAGGACTGGGTCACAGGCACATGACATGCACACACTTTTTTGTTTTATTTGTTTGATTTGACATGTGCTGCTGATGTAACCATGCAGCTAGAGGCAGCCACCCTTCCAGGTAGGCATAAACCCATGGCAGCAAACTTAAACTTGACGGACACATTGGTGACTATTGGTTTGGTGCAGTTTGTTTTCAGTTTGATCTGGAGCATGCAGATTGCTCTTTTGTTGTGAGATCCGCAGCATTTGTGTTGGGACGTACAATGATTTCAGTTGTTTTGTATAATATTGTTTGTTTTACACCAAGACACCGGTAGATGGTGTTTGTGCGGGGCCTATAACAACTGTAAGCGCTGGGTCTTTTTGTACTGCAGTTTGCATTTGCTGGGACTCACAAGCCTGCCTTTTGGAGTTACAGTCCTCCTTCAGTTCCCTGAAGCTGTGACTTACACTCACTGCTATTGTGATTCCTAAATGTAACAACCCACTGCTGTGGCTCTAGTGGCTGTTGGTGCCCAGGAAACAGAGTTGGCCCAAGAAGAGATCTCAAAAGTCGGTGAGTCAGTGAGTATACCCTGGCTGTCTTGGATTGGGAAGTCTGTCTTGCACCACTTTTGGGATTTGTTTGTCTTGTTTTCTTACTCTCACAGTTTATGATCATGTTGTTCTCAGCCCAGGGTAGCTAGTTTGTGACAACATGCATATCCGTGTTTATTTAACTGGGGAATCTTTTTCTTAATATAACCTCTCTCTCGGTTTTGTTTACAGTTATTAGTTTCACATGAAAGATGATCATTTTCCCAAGCACATGGCATTAATGTCACGGTTTGCTGCTCTAATTCATGGTGCTCCTCCCGTGGCTCAGCGGGAAGTGGCCGTTTGACGCCGTTTGTGCTGCGTGGGCACACAGAGGACGATTGTTTCGCACTGGAAGGTGGAGTAGAAGTCTCCGTCTGTGACATCACTGCAACACTCCTTCCCTGCCTTGCCAACACCACAGAGAGATCTTTCAAACACAGCAAGAAGAGACTCTACTCCAGAACGAGCATTTTTCCTTTCAAGTTCAAGAGAGCCACAGCCAAGCACCCCAGATATCGTTATCTCTCCAAAACAACATTCAAAGAATACACGTTTTAAAAAATTTATCAAAATTTCCCTGTTTGAGTGTCTTTCTCACTCACTCCCTCTCTCCAATCTTTCAATAAGCAGCTGAAATGAATTATAGATATAATATATCCTCTATCTGTACAAAATTAAAGCCAGATGTATGACTGTGATGGATTACATAAGCACCCCTCACACTAAACGTGCCTGAAAGCTATTCATTAAAGAACAGGGAAATAGGTTTTTTGGCTGCCTTGTATTCGGTGAGCCCTGCTTTGTTGTGAAATGGGACACTTCTGACATTTATTTAATGTCATAAAAACGGATAAAATATGGACCCGGTCCCAAAAGAACATACAGTAGATTTTTGGGGTAATCTGAACCAGAGCGCATCTTACGCAACGATAGCGAGTTGTGTAAGCTCCCGCATCTGGTGTCCAGGATCTGCTGCTAGTTTGCTCTGGCCACATGGACCACGCGTACCTGGTCATGGTGCTGTCTCTCTTCAGAGTGTTCAGGTGGAAGAGGGAAGGGGCCAGGCAGACGGCGATGTTAGTGGGGGTCATCTGGTTCTCTTCCACACATGCCACCACGTCCCGGAGGAAGAAGAGCAGGGTCTGAAGGGCCTCCCTGTTCTCGTCCGGCAGGAGGAAGATGGCCGCCTGGGCCGCGGCGAACTGCTGATCCTTGGGGAAATCTGCCGAGGTAAGAGACGCGAGAGGTTGAGTCTGACCACACAAAAGATGACACAGGGTAGTAGCGCTGCAGACATGCATTACATTATTTTACATTACATGTATTTAGCAGACGCTCTTATCCAGAGCGACTTACATAAATCACAGGTTTTTACAATGTTATCCATTCATACTGGTGGATATATACTGAGGCAATTGTGGGTTAAGTTCCTTGCCCAAGGGTACAGCAGCAGTGCCCCCCGTGGAGAACTGGCAAACTGGCAAACTGGCAACCTATTGGTTACGAGCCCTGCTCCTTAACCACTATGCTACACTGCCTCCGAACACAAAATCAAAATGCATTGCATGCAGAACTGGCACGTGTTGTGCGTTGGCCTTTACATTGGTAGATGTGGAGGAAGGACTCGCAGAGCTTGCTGGAGAAGATGGGCTCTGGCAGGTCCCTGAAGTACTGCTTCACCATGTCGGCCACGTCGAACGCCGACTGTCCCTCGTAGCTCACGCCGTTCGGGTCCGCTTCGACCATCTCGCGCAGGGCCTGTATCCGAGACTTGACTCCGGACTTGCGGAACAAGCCAACCTGAGGGTGAGAGTGTTGGTGTGAGAGAGAGGGTGTATTTGTGCCTGTGTGTATGTGTGTGTGTGGTTGAGTAAGTGCGTGTTCATGTGGGTGGGTAGGGGTATGTGAGTGTGCATGTGTATTTCTGTACTACTTAACTGCTTCCACATTACAGATACTATGTCAGCCCTCAGAGGCTGCACACAAATAACTAAAACAAAGTGTAGCATAACCATCCACAACATTGCACAATACTGCACGTCAAGCTAAATCATTATAACATCTTCCATAATCATATAAGACAGTTTTCATAAGGCAGTTTTGCAGCCTTTCTACTGGCAACCCTGAATTACATTTACATTTATTCATTTGGCAGACACTTTGATCCAAAGCAACTTACAAGCATACACGGAGTCACAATATTAGAAGTGAATTTCAGACTCTGTGTCTCACTGGACACACTTATACTCACCTGGTCCAGACACTCTGTTCTCAGGTAGTGTATGGCCTTCAGGATACTTCGGGGCAGGGGGTCCCCAGTCTTCTGCATGCACAGCAGCAGTGGGACCCCAAAAACTCTCCTATCCTTGGAGTCCAGGGCCTTTGTCTTCCTCATAAGCTTTGGCACAGTCCTGAAAAGAGGATGAGCGTGCTTGAAGGTCACAGTTCTCTGTGGGATAGTTTGTCAGTATACAACAGTCAAAGCATTTTAGATATAGATTTAAAAAAAATAGGAAACTGAGTCATGTACCTTAGATTTGAACAGGATTAGTCTTTTGCTTAGTGACAAAGCCATCACGCTCAAACAGCCGAAGGTTTAATTCTTTAAATACATATTTTGCAGATGAGTTATGATTAATTTCAGCAGCAATACTGGCGTTTCTCTTTCAGGACTATTTCTTTGCTGTGACATTTAGGTGAGGAAACACTAAATTGATATAAATGTTGAAAGGTGTGTTTTTATTAGAGTCTGAAATCTCTTGACACAGGCAATGTGGCTGGGGAAGTACATGCTGTTTTCTGTCCTATTTTCATCATTTTCTTATCAATCAAGAGTAAGAAGCAGGAGATAAAACTTGAAAGCCAATCAAAACCATTGATTCCAGAACATAGCTGGATGTACACAGCAGAGTAGCTCTTTTATAGGGTTAACTTCAGTAAGTATTTAATTTATATTCCAGTTCTCCATCCTTAACACAGAGGGAGGCTGTTCAATTAAAGTCCACATCCACCTCATTCCATTAGCTTAATAGAGTACCAGCGATGATCAAATATGATTACTTATCTGTGTGGAGACCCAGCAACCTCCCCCCCTCCCCCCACCACCCCACCACCCCACCCCAAACCTTGCAGTAACCAGACCCACACAACATCAGATATGATTCATCAGAGTGGAAAGTCTGGAAGAAGTGTTTGGCCCAAAACTAATGCAAGACAAAACTTATCTTAAATCAAGCCACTCCGCGGCAGTGAAGGCGCTGCATACAGAAGTAAGGGATCAATGGAAGTGTGGGGGAAAGACTGAAGTAGGTATTTCTTTGTAGTTAGCTCAATGATTGTTAAAACAAATAGCCCAATTACTCTCCTCTCAAAAAGTCAATTACGCTGTCCCTTCGCCTTAAGCAATCAGTTTTACTCCAGTTCGCTACACAAATGCATAATGTCAAACACTTTATTAATTGTTCCGAAGGGAACTCGGGTTTTGAGATGCGGTCCGAAACTGCGAGGGCAACCAGGGAATCAACACGCGCAATGTAAACAGTAACTCTCAGTGACAAATCAGAATTGCTGCTTGCTGGAACATAACGTGTCATCTTGCATTTACCATGCAACATCATCTGACACAGCCAATTCCCAATTGCTATTCACCAACATGAAACAAACGGTCAAGGAAAACACTGTTTAATGTACATTCTAGTTTTCGTTTCACTGGTGGGCTCTAAAAAAGATTGCAAAACTCTGCATCACAAATGGAGAGGATGTTCATCATAGTTTTTATCTTTGAAATATAATGCACTTTGAAATAAAGTTAGATAACCTTCATTTGGGTGTCACCTGAATACAATAGACTCCTTCCATGTCTAACATGTCTAATGTGGCAGACTCTTTGCAAGGCTTATCAGTTGTGAAGGGGGGGGCACTGATGTCTTCCACATTATCTCTTCAGACACATAGCCACATATCATCCTTGCGTACTGGAGCGGGGCAGTCTGGTCAGAGGTAAGACGGGCACCTGCAAATCGTTTTGCCTGGAATCTCAGCTGAAGGCTGTACTTTGTCATTCGGGCCCGCGCGATCACGCACGAGAGACTCGCCCTCTTTGTTTTAGCGTTTCCAAAAACATCCGCTTGTTTTGTCTCATGGCGAATCTCACAAGGTCGCAGCGTGGGGGTAAATCGCGAGTGAGTCTCCAAACGGCGGGGCCAGATTCCTTACCAGTTCCAGCCCTGCTTGCTGGAAGGCGAGTACTTGTCCATCAGCGCGGTGAGCTTGAGCAGGGACAGCTTTTGGAGCAGGTTGATGTGGGAGGCGGACAGGCCCTCGATCCTGGTGCTGTGGTGCTCCGGGTGCAGGTTCTGCTCGCTGGACCAGCGAAGCTCATGCTCCCTTGGAGACACAACAACAGCGATGTTTAATGTATTTGCACTCGATGACAGCAGTTCCCAAGGCTGCTGAGGGTGTGTGGTACAGGAAGTGACTAATGTCTGCCTCCATTCACTGCAGGGTTTTTATGCTTCTAGGCTTTCACAATTACTTACCGTAATAATAACATAACAAAAATGTGCAAAATTCACTTTTGTTGACGCTGTCTCCTGTGATTACTCGCATGTTTTTAAGACTTATTACAACGGAGTGATTTTTGCCTCTGTCTGTAAATATTAGTAAATTAAGGGATATTGAAGAGTACTGGAAGTATGTGACAGATTAAGTTTATGTGAGTCAAGGGACACCATAAATTGGCATCTGTTTCATTGTACTTACTAATTGTGATTATGTAAATAAAAAATATGCATTTGTGAATTTACCTTCCGTGCTGTAGTGATGACTGCTCTCCAGACAAAGAGATGTATGCGCATTCTAAATCATCTGGCACAGGGTGGTAGCTCTCAGCATCTTCCTCTGCAATAGTAGGGTCCGTCTCCTCGTGCTTCTTGATTTCCAGGTGGATGTCGTTCGGAGAGGACGGGCAGGGAGAGGCCGAGTTGTTGGCAGAGTCCGAGTCGCCGTCGTCCGACAGCTTCTCCGTCCAGGTGGTTACCAGCTGCTGGAGCCCGCTGATGCGCTCCATGACGTTGTCCAGTGCAGAGAAAACGTCGTCGTCGCCGAACTCCAGGGTCTCCCCGATGCTGTCGGCACGCGCTGGCATGCCAGGCACGTTGTCATAGATGCTGATGCGCTTGTCAAACGTCGCCAGCGGGCTGCGGGCCGGCTTGTAGTCTTTGCAGGCCGGGCTGTGGTCCTGGGAGGTGCTGTTCTGGCACCTCCGGCCTCTGTACCCATGGAAACTGCCCGTCCTCCAGTTCACCGATGTGTTGTCTATGGGGGAGAGGACGTTGTGTGTCAGAGCCATGGGGAATGTCCCCGGCTTATGTCCTTGCGGGACGTGAAAGACCAGGCTCTGTTCGTGGTTCTTCTCGTTCTGGTAATCCTGCTCGCTGATGTGCGCCCGGTGTTGGGGCTGGCCCTGGTTCTGCGGGCCGGCCCGGCGGCAGTGGCTCCGGACCCGGGTGACGGGGCTGGGCGTGCTGACGGCGCTGCTGCCGTTGGAGGGGCTGCCGCTGCCGCTGCTGCTGCTGCTGCTGCTGCTTCCCGAGGGGGGCGAGGAGGACGACGGGGGGCTGCCCGGCTTGTCCCGTAGCTCCGCCAGGTCCACGCAGTTGAGGTGGCGCAGCTTCTCCTCGTCGAAGCCCTCCTGCAGCAGCGGGCCACTGATGAGCGCCCTGTCCACGCGGGACGCCGGCCTGCGGGGGGCGCTGCGGAGACGCAGCTTCTCCATCTTCCTCAGCAGGCTCTGCCCCTTCTTCTTCGGGGGCTTCTCGGCCGCCGCCGCCGTCGGGCGCTCCTCGATGACGGAGCAGGGGACCTCTCCGGGCGACGGGGGGCTGCTGAAGGAGCTGTCCAGCGACGCGGGCTTGCAGGAGGAGGAGCACCTGGAGGAGCTCCTGCTGGTCTCGGGCTCCTCCGCCGTCCGGGGCGCCCCGGTGCTGTCGCTCTCCGCGCTGCTGGAGCTGTGCAGGGAGCTCACCTCGTGCCCCTCGCCGCCGCCGTCACCGCTGCCGAGGGACGCCTCCCGGCCGGTCGTCTCGCTCAGACGGGGGCTGTCGGGCGCCGGCAGGAAGCCCAGGCCCTCCAGGCGGGACCAGCGTTTGCTCTGCTTCTCGAAGGACCACTTCGCACTGATGGCGCAAGGCTCCTCGTCCTCCGAGTCTTCGCTCTGGAACGAGGGCGGACATCACGGGGGGTCATTTCCAAAATGAAGCAACCAAAGAATACCATCAGAGGCTTCATTGCTTTCATGAAAGTGATGAAAATTGAAAATTGCCAGACCTCTCATCCCAACAGCCCTTGGCCTGCCACTAAAAACTCACCTTCCTGTGCGATCGGTTCATCTCCAGCTTCATCTCCACACATTTGTTTAAAGTGTTTAATCTCCTGAAAGCAAACGACAGCATGTGAATTCAACACGCTCTGCAATTGCAAGTGTTAGCAAATCTCATCATTATTTAATAAGCAGCACACTTCGTTAGGCGAGCAAGTGTCTGTGTTGTTTTGGTGATAATGTGAAATCGGAACCTGCAGAGAGAATCAATGGCGTCCTTATCCAGAAACTCGTGATCACTCTTCACCCAGTCTATGTCGATGGGGAACCGGCAATCTGGGAGAAATCATTTTGGAAAAACATGGTTATTTACCAGTGTTTATTACTGATTTCAATATGTGTGGTTCACGCATATTTAAAATGACTTACAGGCTTCATTGAAATTAAATTAAACTAAATGAAATTACAAATCTTACAAAGTATTTACCTTTGAATAGCTGTGCATACTGGGGGAATCCAGCGGCTCTGAGCCAATCACAAGCCTCCTTTGCTTCAATTTCTAAAAACCAATAAATATAAAGAAAATTATTTGTTTGGCAGCTTTTTTTTTAAAGGTACTGGCATATGTTAAAAGCAAATGCCTAGCATGTGTTCCTCATAGAAACCCAACTGTAGAATATTTCTGTAAGTTGTGATCGACGGTTTTTTAGAAATTGACATCTACAATTGAAATTTGATGGCTATTGCTCTTGTTCCTGTGTGTGTGTGTGTGTGTGTGTGTGTGTGTGTGAGGCCGTTAAAGATAGAAGGGGAAAGGGCAGCCATTTTTCAGCCCATTGTGCTTTTTTATTGCCCTCCCATGCAGGTGCCAACCCTCCGCTTTTACCTTTTGAAATCCCCTACAACAGAACACCGCCAGGAGCAGATGGTGGGAATGAAATTGCCCTTTGAATTCGCTGCAGACCCACAACTCCCACTGCCGGGGACGGCGGTAGCTTTCCCATAGGCAGCCAGGGTCAAAGGGAGACAGCTGGGGTTCGGCCTACACTGAGCAGATGGCTCAGAAATGTAAACAGCGGTATTTTAGCGAGTATCATGTCACTGCGGCGCTCCGCTGACGCAAGAGGAACGCGCAAAGCCATGTTTGATGCGATCAAGTCCGTATTGTAACCGAGCGTGCAGGGGTGATTTGTTTTACAAGTGTATCATCGTTTGCTGCTTTGCCGTTGGGCTGAGGGATTGGAGTTCGACCAGAGAAGCCAGGCTGCCTTATCGAGAGCATTGTCGGCCTGGGGACCTGACACATTTGAGTATCTTCTTTTTTAATAGGATTAAATGAGGCCCTCTAAGTGTAGTGTACTATTTTGTGCTGTATGTGCTAAATCCACTTTACCCCAGACAAGTGAGTCCTGCCTTCACTGTGCACTAACAAAAGGCATCAAGAAGATCTCAAGGTAAACTGGGAATACTTTAACATATACAAAACTCTGGCACTCAGAAGCACACCGATAAAAGCAATTGCTGTAAATGGCCATTAGGCTTGCATAGAGGACTACTGTAGTTCCAGCCATTAAAATGTACAGTAACGTTGCGTAAGTGTGATTGTATCAGCAGGCTTCGAATTTCCATCGACTGAGTCAGGGAAAGGGTCTTCCCTTTCCAAATACTTGGGCCCGCCTCAGAGGAAGTTATGGTTGTAGGTTGGGGTCCAGATAGCAGATCAGGAGCTGCGATTAGGCCCGGCCCCTCCTCGGGAGCCTCAGGAAGGGGGGGCTGGGAGGGGCTTCATTAATGGTGCTACGTGCCGAGCTGAGCTGTGCAGATCTGCTGATAGCTCCGGCGGCTTGATTAAGCAGTGCTCGCCCCGGATCTGACCCGGCCCAACCCGGGGGGTGTGCCACACACACACACACACACACGTACGTTTCCCTGGAATCAGCTAAGTGCCACGGCGAATCCCACAAGGCCCTGCTACCACGACGGCTTCCTTCTCCTTCGCTCTAAAAGCCCATTGACATGAAAAAGCATCTTGGAGGCCCTGGAGGAAGAGAGCATCTAACACCACGGCTGACACGTTTCTAACCTTAAAAGTATCTTGACGGAAACGTGATAGTGACAGGAATGCACTCGCTACGCGAAGGGAGGCATTATGGAAGGTATCAATCCTCGGGAGTCGGCGAAGTTAAGCGGTCATATCAAAGGTCACACAACATGATACTTCCATCACTTTGCGTCGGGGAGTTTTATAATCATCAATTATAAGTGAGAGGCACTGAAAATGAGAGGCAAGACAGGCTGTTCACCAGTCTCAAATCAAAAACAGTAACCCCTACCACATGCCTCGGGCAGGAACAGCGCTCAGTAAGCCAATTTCAAGGTCAATCACAAATATCTTGCTTTTACGATTCACAGGGCCGCCTTGTCAGTATCCACTAATTTTATGCAAAGCAGACATAGTTTGGAAGAGACTTGTCCAGTTCTTGCCAGCTAGAGTTGGTGGAAAGTGAAGTATGAGGTCATAGGTATAATTGTTCATGTGCTGTGTTTTTACTCCTGGTTGCCAACAACAGTCTATGCCATTCCATCCTGCCAGGAGAAAGAGAATCTCCTGGGCATTGCACAGTTATAGTTAAATAACCAAAAATCTGTTATCTGTTAATGCTTACATGCTCAATACCTGGCAAAAATTTTAATTTTGTAATACAGCTTAGGATAGTCAGGTTGTTTCTAATTCATTTATGTATTCATAAATCTCTTTAGATCTCTACTTCTCCAAGACATTTTAAAAGCAGGTTGAGATGGTTGTTCTTTCCCTTAGTGATAGATGAGAACTGTTGGACCGTATTGAGAAAATAATAATAATAATAAAAAAAACTTGACGAGTGTTTCAGACAAGCTCCAAAGTAAACACAGTTCACCATTTCCTAATATAGAGTATAACCTTTTGGGATCCACCCCACACAACATCAATTCAATAAAAAGAGGACCATAATACTACAAACTGTACTGCCAAGGAGCTATCACTATAACAGTGCTAGCAGTAGAAGTTTTTTTATATTTCTTTTTCACTTTTAAAAGCAAACTCAATTTTTGGAAGTACTTAGCATTAAGCTTCACATGGCTTTTTTTAACGGAACTATGATGTAGCATCATGTATTACTTTTTATACGTTGGCTGATTAATTTTTCCAAGGTGATTCACAATAATTACAGTTCTACACAGTACACATTCTCTGACCCACATGCGATTAGGTAGATTGAGGTGAAGCAGAAAAAGTACATTATAGTATTTTGCAGACACTCTTACCCAGAGCGGCTTACATCAGTTACAATGTTATCCATTTATACAGCTGGATATTTACTGAGGCAATCTGGGGATAAGTACCTTGCTGAAGGATACAATAGTAGCACCCCAGCAAGGAACTGAACCAGCAACCTTGTGGTCACAAATCCTGCTCCTTAACCACTGTGCTACACTGCCAAAGCAGTGGTCTCTATTTAAGATACAAACTCAGAAGCTTTAGATCCAGAGAACAGCACCCGTCCATTTCAACTGTTGCCCAATCTCTTCAAACCCATTTTCACAGCTTGCATTTCCATTGCTATTTAAGAGGAATTTCTAAATACAAAGCCTTCCTCCTCTGTGTGCCCTCTTTGCATATTCAAAATAATTTAGAAACCTAAAAGAATTTCTGCGCAAGTCAGTGCCACTTCAGATACAGATTTACGAACACATATCACTGCTTTCAAAACTGTACTCCGACATCATAACTGCATGGACATGACAGTTTGGCTAGAATTAAAGTGACAGAGATCTTAACTGTGGAAGAAAATAAAACAGTGCACTTACTTGTTATTATCATTACTGTGATGTTACGCCTCTGGAGCAATGTAAACACTATTAAAAGCAAATGAAAACACTTCCCCAGTATCTGGAAAATAAATAATTAACCTAAAGTAGTGAGAAACAAAACTAAAATGAACAAAAAAGGCTGAAACTAGAAATAGGCATACTTTATTTCTTAAATAAAAAGACGAAACCGGTCCTGTGAGGCATAATGGCATCATAATGAAATCAATGCAAAAGCATTCCCTTTTCCCTCCCACAGACCGGTCCAAGTGTGCCCAATCCTCAGAGGGTGGGAACTCAAAAAAAAAAAAAAGAGGAAGATAATTTTAGGAGCAGTTGAATAACATGCACATACTTAGCGGAAACGTTGCATTGGCTTACCCAGAGAAAACATTATCCTTAACGCCTAGAAGAAATAAAACAAGACAAAAAACACAAGTTTAAAAAAGTAGAAAAAAATATCCCCCCCTGTGGATATGTATGGACGCTTCCAGAACAGTGTCCAATTCATATTACAATGACCCCAGACATCTAAGCTGCAGACACCTGGCCTTGGGGGGCAGTGTCTCTCGAGGGATGACTTTCTAGTATAATCACTTAGCAAAGAGACGCATGAATCACTTCCACCACGTTTGCTACACACCACATTGGGATAAATGACATGCGGCAAACATATGCCGCTCTTCCAGTTTCCTTCATATGTTGAGTCCTACATAAGAGAAAAGCTCGTCAAACAAATAAAGGATCCCCCTACCATTTTCTCATCAGTTCGGGTGTTGGCGGATTTTAATTGTTGCCCCCTATGATCTGGGGGTTGCGGCTCCGAACCCTGATGACCTCATGAAGAGGCTGGTATTGGTCCCAGAGGGACACTCTCTGGGAAGGCAGCTGCTGCCTGTTGCATACTTTTCCCATGAGCGCAGCTGGGAATCGCTGTCTGCTCAGGCTCGTTTCTCATGCAGAGCATGGCCGTTTCTCATCCATAGCATAGCCGGAGCGCGGAGCGAAGGGGTCCACTTTCAACCCTTGGATGTTTTCATAGGGAGCATTACGTAACGACGAAACGTATCTCGAAGACAAATGCGAATCTGCCCTCTGCCTAATGGGCTGCCAGTGAGATTTCTAGCCGGCGACAAAATCCAACACTCAGAATGTGTCGGTGTCAGCATGTATGTATGGGGTGTTTGATTCCAGTGCAACCATAACAATCACGTTCCTTTCCGCCTGAGGACCTATATGTCAGCCCTTAACCTCTGATAAATTTATGTGATGTCAATGTTATTTTTCTTTATTTTGAAGATGCATTCTCATTATTTTCCTTGACCACCAAATTCAGAATGTTGTTTAACCACTTTAAAACGGCAACACCATGTACATTTGTTACTCAACGTTAAGGACAGGGCATTAGATTTAATCTGGGCCTACATCTTGCTCTAAGTAGACCTTTGTTTTATAGTTCATCACATTTAATGCATGCTGAAGAACTAATGCTAATGGTTGCCCTTAAACCATCAGGTTATTGACGGAGCCTATCACTGCTAATAGTTTTTGACTTCGAGGCTTTGTCAAGATTCATTCCTGGGTTTCCCATTAGCGTTAATGAGTCCCATTTAAAGCAAAGGGTGTTTAATTATGGCCTTTTAAATGTGAAAACCTTGTAAAGTTTACTACTTTGCTACATTTATTCACAGGTCTGGGAAAAAAAGAAATAAAACAACAAATGACTTCCACGCAAGCCTCTACACAGACAATCAAGCTGCTTCTCAGTGACTTTCTAGGGTGCTCTGGCCCTGCTGCAGACAAATACAGACAGGCATTTTTGGCCTGCAAGGTCAATTCAATATTTACCCTTGCACACTCATGAGTGTGGAAGATCCCACAGGTCTGCCAGTGTCAGGGCAACCACAAGATGGACCAAACAGCTTTTATTTGATCCTCACCGCTGATCTGAGATTTCAGACAGATTACTGGATGCCCTCATGATCGCTGGAACCCACTGTAGTGTCCGTCTACCAGCGGAGACTCTCTAACTTGTGTGGTTGAGCTTGGTATGAATCTGAACATACAACTGTCAACTTCCAAACATACTGCAGCAGGGAAGTGAATGTATAGGATTAGACAGTTAAATGACCAAAAAGCCTATGACTGCAGCTCTGTAAAATCCAAAATCTGGGGTTGGCAGAGATGATTTTAGACAATTCCTGTTTAGAAACAGCCTCTCTCTCTCATGTCCTGCAGGTCATGTCCCACCCTGTTCTTCCACAAGTGAATTGATTCAAGCAGCTGTAAACAGTGAACCGCTCCCCAAACAGTGGCGACCCTCTGACACGCAGCTTTTGACCGCGGTCACTGTGCACCCTTCCCTTGTGCCTGGCTACAATGAAATGAAAGGTCAGGACCTGAATATTGTCGACATGTCCAGCCTGGCAAGAATGAAATAACCTTATGCTAATTTTTCTGACTGCCAAGCATCAATTACAAGACAGGTTGAAGAGAGTGTCATCCAAAGTCCTCCTTGCAGTATGCATAGCATACACTTGCATAGGAGTGACTTTCGATTAAGTGCATGCCTTAGGCTTGGATTGAGCTGTTTTATCAAATAAAATGTTAAGTGGTTACCATGGTGGCTGTCTGATTTTTATTTAATTCAAGTCAATTCTGGCAAAGCTAATGTTTTTTTTTATTCCCCAAAGTGCACACTATTGTTAAAATATGAAACAAACTGTTTTTCATTTTCTATTTTTAAATCGATGTATAATAATTCAGAAGTTGCTTGATTAAATCAACTTGCTTCCTGGGATTGGCTTTTACTCATAATCAAAAAGGAACATTATGTTTCACGATTTTTCAGTTTTACTTTGGAAAAAGAAAACACATTGTGTCTCCTCACAACTTTTATTTTCATATCAGCAAAGTGGATTTTCTTTGTTTATATCGTATTGTTCCTCTCTTTACTGCCCCACCCCACCTCTCCTTTGAGACCTTCTGGGTTTCTCTGAAGACATTTGTCACTTGACAGTTTTGTCCATTTGGTGGATCTGTTCAATTCCTGAAAAACTATTTTGACAACTCAGGATAATTGCTGTTTTCACTTATGGGTGTTTTGTTTATCTACCCAATCTTCCAATATAAGGGTATTTGTCAGCTTTCTTTGCAGAGCATCAAGGCAAATCAATCACCGGGAGAATAGGAACCAGGCTGGTGTTAAGACACGGAAAGCACAATCAAAGGACTGAACTGATATAATGCCATGCCTTTCACAATGACCAAGGCTGCTCTAATTAGCCTTTCAAATTAAGAACTGGACGGGCTGCTTCTGTCTCTACTGTTCATTAATGGGACTGTGCAGCGCTTTTTTTTTTTTTTTTTAAACTTGTGTCACTGAAATGAATCAGCCTGAACAAGAGCAAAAATCGTCACGGTAAATTCAATTACTCAGGTTGATTGTTGCATAAGAAACGGCCTCAGAATAAGTTGGATTAATGGACACGGATCAGTCTTAGTTTTGAAACGAAATCAAATGCAGTAACCGTGGCTAACCACGAATGACATCACCGCTGTTTGGACGTCAGTATGTTTTCTATAAAGCAACATATGTCTTATTACTGTCAGAGGGGAGGACAAAGAGACAGCAGTGTGTTCAGGCTGTGTGACAGTCATTGCCTCCCCTTTTGTTTGCTAAGCCATAAAGAAAAGCATTCACTTTGGGCTGACCTCGGCTGTTGGCAGCAGCAGCGCTGGCCACTGCTCACTATTGTCAGGGGTTACGCAAGGGAAGGTTTCCTCTTCCCAAGCAATATGAAGAATTCAGCCTCCTCCCTGGAGGCTGGGTGTGTGTGTGTGTATGTCTGTCCGTGTGCAAGTGTGTATGTTTTTCTGCTTGTGTATGTGTTGATGTACTATGTCAATGTGTATGCGTGTGTGTGTATTTTTCTGTGTGTATGCGTGTGCGTGTGCATGTGTGTGTGTGACTGTGTGTGTGTGTGTCTGTCCGTGTGCAAGTGTGTATGTTTTTCTGCTTGCGTATGTGTTGATGTACTATGTCAATGTGTATGCGTGTGTGTGTATTTTTCTGTGTGTATGCGTGTGTGTGTGTATTTTTCTGTGTGTATGTGTGTGTGTGTGTGCGTGTGTGTGTGTGTGCGTACTCAGCTGCCCAGCCCTTAATCTAAATCCAAGCTCTGAGTCTTTCAGCTGGTATTTCCGATGCAGCAGGAAGCTGTCTGGTCCCAGAGCTGCCTGTCCTCCCCTGCACACTCCACTGACAGTGGTCCGACAGTACCTATCTTTTAATCAGATCCATTTGTACGATTCACTCCACTCTACAAGGCTTTCTGTGCCACTGTAGAGAGATCAGGAAGTGCTGAGCAGATGAAGAAACCCCCCTTATTCTCTGTGTGTGTACGGAAAAGGCACTGCTGCGGAATGCCTATAACCGCCCTCCCCCTTTCTCTCTTTGCCTGGTGTACCCTTTATGAGGGTATTTGAAATATGAAGTGTGCGAAATGCATTACAGAAAGGGAACAGAGCACACATCAGAGAGTGCTTCCAGATGCCTTGGAAAGCCCACATCCTGGCATTTTGCTCCCCAGCTGTTGTGTAATACGCCTGCACATTTCAAGAGGCTGATCCTCTTCTAGCTGATACAAACTGTACAAGTACAGTACATACCGTGAAAGCACCCCATAGGCTAAAAGCCGGCGCAGCCCCTCCAAAATTTATCAGACATGAGCTTCAGGATCAGAAAATCCATCCCTGAAATAATGACTCTAAAATAGTAATAGCGCTTTAGTTTATAACAGCTTATAAGTGATCTATGCTAAAGCCTAATGGTGCATCAGTGCACAGTAAATCTAGAGGGCAGCTTTAAAAGAGCACTTTGATATTGATGGCAGGCTTTATTTCTGGCAACTAAACTGTTTATTTACAATTTTTATAAGTGGACTATCCAATTAAAGTTTATGGAATTGATATAATATAGCAATTTCTGAGGTTGTCTCTGTTTGTGCCAAGGCACAGACCTTCCTTGCTCAAATTGCCTGTATTACTACTTTATCTCATTATAATTCATTTTTTTTTCAAAAATGAATCTATAGGATCATTTTTAATAACCTTCTTTTTTCTTGAACTGAAATGATGATTTTAATTTTATTAATGGAGGAAATACCTCCCTAGCATAACAATCTTGAGTCTAAGGAAAAATGAAAAAAAGAAAAATGGGTTAGAAAGAAAGCAAATTATTGTAATATGTTTTTATTAAAGATATATAGCTCTGCAGAAATAAATCTGCATGTCAGTTTGAAGCAGATAAAAACAGCGGATGTGAGTTTGATAAATGAATGGTCCCACTCGTGCCGGTTGGTGATTATGCTTATTATTTTGGACAGGCAGCGTAATGGGAGACTAAACAGAAACCCGCTGCTTTTGGACCCGGTTGCGCTGGATTAGCTGTGTACCTTCCGCCACACATGGACGAGTGGAAAACCTGGATGTGTGTTTAAAGGTCACCATGGCCCCCAGTGGCGTTTGAATTGTCCCCCTGTTGGAGGATCACATGAGCCCGACGTCAGTCTGGGGACAGGGACGGGAATAGTGGCACTAATCCTTTTAGCCTGTTGTCCACTGGAAGAAATGTCAGAAGCCACGGAGTGAGGAGCATGTGGCCCCAACAATCAGATGCCCTTTGTCGGTGTTTACCATAGGATTAAAGCAGCTGAAAAGATTGGGTCTAAATTCATTTGTTTTGATTGATATGGCTGATGCATTCAAAGCCCTCAAATCCAACGGCTAATACTTTATGATTTCTTCAATGACTCAATCTGAGGGGGTGGGGGGGGGGGGGAGGTTTGCCTTCAACTTCCAATAACACATTTAGAGCGGTGCTACTTTGGCTAGTTACTTACTTACGCAAATTGTTTTGTTTATTTCCGTTTGAAATATAATGAAGATTATATGGCTGCAACCACAAGCAACACTTCTCATTGAAAGTTAAGGCCAATTTGCTGCGCACTGTGAATGAATCATACTCAAAGTATGCAGAGCAGATGTGATGTTATTTTTGGAGAGCAGAGGGCTTTAGTGACTGTTTCTACCCCACATTTAGCACTCTTTTGTTCACGCTGCACGTTTTGCACCTCTGACACGTGGTTTCACAAGTGAACGAACCCACATGCAGGTGTATCTTGAAGTCAGAATCAGTGCACATCTGTTTTTCCTCAGTAAATGCCTAAAAAACAGGCCCCTCTTATATTTGCAATGGATCAGATATTACACTTTCAATCTAGGAGTAATTAGTATGAAGAAGCAACAATACTGAAATGACAGTGATTAAGGAAGCCCTCAGCTCAAAAAGGCAACCCATAAAAACACAAAGAGAAAAGAACTACAGAGGGGTGTTTGTCTCTCCTCTCTCCTTTTAATGCCAGCTGCTCAATGCACACCACCTAGAGCCAGAGTACAGAGACTGAGAACTCGGTATGCAAACAGCTTATAGCTGGCTCTACCTAATCTCCCCTCTTCAATGCCAGGGACACACATGAACATGCATACACACACACACACACACACACACACATACACAAACACACACACACATATATATATATATATATATATATATATATATATATATATATATATATATATATATATATATATATATATATATATATATATATATATATATATATATATATATATATATATATATATATATATACCCACTCCACAAACACATGGTGACACAGACTTTTCTACATACAATCTTGCAGCAACCTCTCATATACTCACACAAATACACACACAAGCACAGACACACACACATACACCCACCCACATACACGCAAATCTATATGTATACCCCCACCACACACACACACACACACACACACACACACAGATGGAGACACAAACTTTTCTCCATACAACCTTGTAGCAACCTCTCATATACTCACACAAATTCACACACAGGCACACACACCTACATGCGCATATATATACCCCCACCACACACACACACACACACACACACACACACACACACACACACACACACACAGATGAAGACACAGACTTTTCTCCATACAACCTTGCAGCAACCTTTCATATACTCACAAAAACGCCCCCCCCCCCACCCCCCACCCCACACACACACACACACACACACACACACACACACACACACACACACACACACACACGCACACACACACGCACACACACACACACACGCACACCCACACAGGCACACAGACACACACACACAGATGCATCTCTCAGAATGGGGTGGCTGCGTACGCTCCGCGCCTGCCTTGCACGGGCTCCCTCCCTTTCTCTTCATTTGCTTTTCAATGAGCCTTGCAACATCTGTGGAGCTCCCCTGCTGGGCGCTTCCCAGGCAGCAGTCAGCCATTACAGCGCCGGCCAGCAGGAGACCAACTGTGCGCCGAGACCATGAAGAGAGAATGGGAGTCCATGTACTCCTCACAGCACTGCCTCATAACATTCCCCTGGACAAGCGCATGATAAAGCACGCCCAATCATGACATTCAGAGGGTGTTTAAGGTCGATGTAACATCACAGTTTCTCTAAATTGTTTTTTTTTTTTTTTTTTTTTTTACACAGCAAGGGAAACTGTGGTCACAAAGATCAAGACCAGAGATTTTCCTGTCAAACATAAATAAATATATATAAATAAATATTTCTTTCACCTGTATTTCAGTATAAAGAAAAACATTCTTTAATAAACCACTTCACTCACATTTCGGGTGGGTATATACTGTAACCTACTACAAACACAAACTAGTGTGCTGATTACAATAAAGTGATCATACTGATTTGTCTGTAATTGTAATATCATATACTGTTTTTTTCAGATGATATTGAAGCTTGATCCATCCATGCACACAAATAAATGTATGTAGATGCAGTTCATTTGACCAAAAAAAGCATATGAGGACAAAATCTCATCAGTATTGTGTCAAAGGTGGGTCAACATGGAAAGAACGAAGCGCAAACTGCCATTTCCTAAAATGGAGCTGTAGTTCATAATGCCAAGTTAGGCCCCTACAGTACAACACACCTGTTGCCATTTCATGATAGACTGTATGAAAAGATTATCCCTCACAAGAGACAAAGCTGGAGGGGCCAGAGCTGACAGTCTGTGTTGTTGTCTGGGACAATGTGAGCCGCCATCTCTCGGCCCTGGTCCACGAATGGCTTCAGGCTAAATGCGGGCCTCTCAGTGGTATTCCTCTCACCATCCTCTCTGCCTCTGAACCCAGCAGAGGAGATTTTTTTTCCTTCTGGCAATGGAAGGTTTATGAGCACACAAGCAATGAGACAATCCTTCAGGCCATGGAGGCAGCGCTGTGGATGCTTGTCAGAGCTGGTCCCACCGTTCACTGTTTTTTATTTTTTTTTTTTTTACCAAAGGTGCACAGACAGAGAGAGCACTCTCTCTGACTGATGTATAGTTGGACAGTTGAACTTTTATTAATATATTTTTTATTAATATCTTTTCATTCTGTGCTGAAACACAACAAGGAATACAAATAACGTGAGAGAATTGTTGTCTGTTAGCTGACAGAACAAACTGCAAACATAAGGAGTCTGAAATATAGAAATGCTGGGACATCTCCAGCTGTGTGGAGCGGCAGTGTAGTACAGTGGTTCAGAAGCAGGACTTGTAACCGAGTGTTTGTAACCAGGGTTTGATTCCCCTCTGTGGCACTGCTGCTGTACCCTTGGGCAAGTTACTTAACCAACAATTGCCTCAGTAAATATCCAGCTGTATAAATGGATAACATTGTAAAAAAAAAAAACAAACAAAAAAAACAAAAACAAAATCTGGTAAGGTAAGTCACTCTGGATTAGAGCGACTGCTAAATGCCAATAATGTAATGTGTACAGCAATGTATACAAATGATTAACCACAAAGGTCCTATATAGGGATAAGCTCCTCCACCTACAGGAGAACCTGTGTCAGTGATTGTAGCTGGATATTGCAGCTGTTAGTGTATTTATCACACACTGCTTCAGCTTCATGCAGCTGCTCTGGAACCCTCAATATAATCCTTATGTATTAACATGTAAAAGAAGAAAACATCCTTTCCATGAAACTCCCACATGAAAGTCACCAATCACATAATTAATCCTACGATCAAAATTTTTTACATATTCATACACAAGATGATAGAACCAAAATGAACAAATACACAAACATTCATCAGTTGTGAGAATGTTTTTACATGTTAAGTCTATATTTAAAAGGCAGATTTTCTTATTCAACATATGTAAACTGTAAAATAATATGTTTTAATAGCAAGCTGTTTATTTTCACTATCATAACAAAAAGTACAGTTGGACCTAATTAATATCCCCTGCTGTGACTCAATCTGCTTTAAATCAGTATGTAAATACGGAAACAACTTGCCATAGGTTATTAAGTTAAATGACCCTGTAAAAAGCACAACTGTTTAACGTTGCAAATTTTGCTTTCTGCATAGTAACAGGCATAATAATATTATTCATCTGTATCATCTACTGTTCCATGCGTTTCCACCTGCAGTTATTTATTCAAAATGTATTCAAAACAGCCATGTGTTGAATATGGCCATAAGTCTATCATTCCCTCAGTGGATGTGCAGTTATTTTATGAGGAAGTGTTACTCAGTCAATGGCACGTTTACAGGAAGCCCTGATTACACACAAAAAAATCCACAGTCTTTTCTTTAAAATGGCCTTTTATGGTCCAGCGTCTCCATAGGAAATCCCCCTATCTAATCAGCTTCATCATGTCTTTAGTGTTCTATGCGGGTTCTTTCCTGTTTAGTCCCAAAGTGAAGTTGTTACAAGAAAGAAAGAAGGAGAGATTGGGATGAAGATGAAGCAGAAGAAAGGAAGAGAGAGACAGGGTTGAGTGAGGGAGAGGGAAGGATGTCAAGAGTGAATCTGAAATTCAACCAATTTCGATTGTCCTTGCAACCAACCTTCAGCGCGTTTAATTCTTCATTGACAGAAAAGTGGGTCTCATTTTAATAACAACCTTTTTCTTCCTTAATGACTCTTCAGTCTGAGGGTTTTACAAAGTGTGCTTTTGACAAGAGCCACTAACAGCTCTCTTGTTATGGGCCGAATAAATATTTGTTAGGGTAAATGACTGATATTCGGGACAAATGACATCTTTTAGTTATTAGATAAGTCAGAAACCAGTTCTGAAATGTTAATATTGAGCCATGCGTAAACTACCAATTTTCAATAAATGCTACCGCATTCCATTAAATCTTGAACACTTTGTGCTGTAATTGGCTCGATACAGAGTTAGGGGTTCTCTTCAACCTACACCTTTGTCATCTATTCCATATGCATTAGCTAAAACTTCAGCGGTGTGTTGGCGTGACCTGACATGTTTCAGGTAATGACAGCAGTTCGCGAAATTCATTTTTGAGGGGATTACCTGGTATCATACAAACATAGTAGCGCGCTATCCTTGCTGTTATAAAATGAGTCGGCTCCTTTTTTAGTGACAATCAATACATAAAGAGAAGAGGTAATTTCCCTGAGTTTAGGCTGCTCTGTCATACTTTCCAGCCAGGAACAAAATGTCTCGGTACAAAGCAATCAAATATATCAAACATGGAGCTGAAATAGTGAGCAGTGATGTAACCAATCGAAGGGGGACACTGGGACAAGCATTGAGGTATTATCATAACCTCTCTGTCATGCTAACATTTCTACACATGTGAGGAGTTGGCTATACTTAGCTATACTGTCACTACATTTTAGTAGAAAGGACCATACCCTATGCCACAATCTCTGCATCTCTCCTCATCTCCTTCCTCCTCCTTACACCTTCAAGGTTTAAAAAAATGGGGATTGCCATTCCTGCAGGCCAGCTAATCTTCCCATCTGTCTGAGACTCCGTGCCAAACGCGACCAAGCTTTCCCACCCTCAGATGCTAGCGTCATTATTCAGCTCCGCACAACACCGCACAGGCATGCCAAGACCAGGCAGTTTCTCCACATGTATTATTCGTATTCCATTGTCCTATAACCATACGGCATCAGCTTGAAATAATTGCCCCAACAGGTATCATCTGTAGGTGAGGTCCACACCTGGTTAAATTTTATTTATAAGCTGAACCTCAAAATATCACATGGGGAACAAACCTCATATTATTCCCACTAACCAGAAGAAGGTCTTTCATCTTGTTTAAGGAGAATAAAACAATAATCAATTATACCTTCTCTTATGTGGTATCTCCCACCTCAAAAGGTGACTGTGAGAAATTTCAGATTTTTTGTGGTATATTCTATTATATGCAGAAAAGTTCATGAAGCTAGCTATGTACAGGCAGGCCTTTGACTGACACAGGCAGAGATGAAGGTGATGATAACCGCAGGCCATGTAGTCTCAGGTCTTGAATTGGAAACAGCGGCGAAATGCTCAGCTGTGGCCGCAGATTCCGATGCCTCCACATCCCTACTGCGCTCATTACTGATGCTCCTAAATACCATATGGCTTACAAAAGAATTACACGATAAGCGCGGCATATCACATTTCCTCTCGGCCAGCCCAACGCGGTGCTCTGGTTGCCAAGGTGTCTGCCGCGACCCGGGGCAGCGACAGCTGGCGTGCTGCTGGCCGGACTGCAAATGGCACAGGTTCCCTGTGCACCTCTTCCACCGCATAGCTGAAACCGGGTTTGCGCGCACGCAGAACCCGGAGCCGCCTGACTCAGCACAGCGTGGTGGCTTTTCCATTGCGTTAACCGCGCCCAGAGCCATGGCGTGCGACGTCACACTGACTGCCGGTGTGCGCCCAGACTGAGACAAAGTCCAGGCCCGCGTCTGCAGTTCCAAGGCTGAGGTTTTCCAAATGACTTCTACACAGTGATGGCAGCACGCTCCCTTTATCTCTCTCCATGTTTACCTCCTGACAGTTTTTAACGCCAATTGTAACTGTGAGGCAATGTAGTCTATGCAGCATTCCTGACACTGCCCACGGCTTCCTTGTACAACATGTAGGCCGGCATGATTAAAGCTAGCGGACTGAGCGGCAAAAGGTCAATATGAAAAGAAACATTATGGAAGACCATGGAAAAATGGAGCTAAAGTAACCAGCTTAGTCCTGCAGTGGAAGCTGGGTACTGGAGAGAGACAAGGCACAAATAACGAGACACCACACAGCAATGAGGATCTAACCCATGCACCCCCATCTGTAAAACCAGAGCACCCTTTGAAGAAGGAGCAGTGGCTCACTCTCTCACCCTAGATATCTCTGACTAGACACACAGGAAGCACTGACACTGCACAACAGACCCTTAGGGTAGCTGTGGTACAGTAAAGGCTTTTCTGGGACAGAGGCTGCAATGTGTGATTTTTTTTTTTTTACACAGTATGGTGGGAAAACAGCCCCAAAAGCACACGGAGGCCCTTAACCAGACAGGAGCTGGGAGCTGGTGGCTGGTATCCAAAGAACTGTTATGGATTTTCACAATGTTTCAGTGGGGTGAATAAGAAAAAGGTGCTTTAAAGATTGCAGCAGCCATCATTAAGCACAGAATGAACTGATGTGATGACAGAGAGTTGTGCAGAAAAAAAAAATATGCCAATACTCGTCTCCACTTTCCCAGAGGGGGGTTCTGTCGACGCGCAAGGGGAGGTTTTGATGAAAATGTCATAGCATCTTTTTTATTGAAAATCATTGCATGCTAAAGATCATGACATTAAAGACCAACTGTGTGCACAAACAGAGGATAAGTCGAGCAAAAAAAAAGCGTAGGTGCCTCCAAAGTGGCTTGGTCCCAACTGTCTTGCCTTGCAATTTCTGCCAGAAAATGTCACTGGTATGGAGGCCATTCATCAACGGAGGAGGTGACATGTGCCAAGATGACGTCCTGCAAGCAATGGATGTCATTAATGAGTGTAATATACATTCTCAGCAATGGCCTGTCACAGACTTCCTTGGTCTCCACAATAGGTCACAGTATACACTGCAGTGTGGTGTATGGGAATTAGACACAGCCAGATTCCCTTTAATCAGTTAATGCGGGTGAGCCATTTTGCACCAGTTTGCTGGTAAGATGCTGTAGCAGATGCCACAGCCTGCTTTTATCAACTGAAAAAAGGGAATGCACCAAAAAAAGCACAACTCCTTTGCATGCTCAAAATAGAGCAAGCTGTGTGCAATATCTTTAATCATTCTCAATCTGTCAAGTCAAGGCTGACATAGATTCACACGACAGCTTTGTTTTGCTTTCCTGTCAACATAACATTCTATATCCAGTCGATGTCGGACAGAATATAACATCACAGGCATTCAAAACAGCAATTTGTGTTATGTCTCAGAAATTAAAACTGATGTTTATTATGGATATGCATATGTTTAATGATCAAAGCTGTTTACTGAAGCAACCAGCTTCATGGCTAAAGAAATTAGTGTTTTTTTTTTCTTATTCGACACAGAATGACTTCATAACTAACATGACACCTAGTGGTCACAAGAGGTTTTGAAATATCTCAGTCACGGGTGCAAAATTGGTTTTCGTAAAACAGTGCAGTTTTCGGTACAACCCCTTATAAAAATGATGCAATAGTTATTGAATACAGATGGAAGGATTTAATTAAAACACGGGTGCATGTTGCTGTTAGCGTGCATGTTCCTTCAACTAACTTGTAAAAAGAAAAAAGGCAAAAGTGTGTAAACACGTACAGAAAATTACCATAGAACTGTCTGCGGAGGAGGTTAGCGGCAAATAACCAAAGCAGAGGTTAATGAGTCTGTGTAGATAAATTATACAGCACTGCTTGTTTCATTTTCTTGCTCAGACAGCAGTGACATGGCTAAATGTTTCTCTGGGAGGGCTCGCTGAAGGAAGGGGAAAACCCTCATGTGTTACAGAAGTCGAGAACCACAGCTGAGTGCTTCGACCTCAAAACTGTATTTTTAATTGCTAATGTTCTTTCGATCCCAGGTGGGTATTAAGTTGTCAGATAGTTTCCCAGTGAACAGATGCAGCCCCATGAAGAACTCATCTACTCTGTTCAGCACACTCGACTGCGTCTGAAATATGATCAGAGGCTGTGGGAGTGTGTGCCCGTGTGTGTGTGTGCATGCATGCATGTTTGTTTATACTGGCTTTCTTGCGGGCTTCTGTGTGCATGTGTGTGTGTGTGTGGGTGAGAGAAAGAGTATGTATGTGTGCTTGTGTATTTCTGTGTAGCATGCATGTGCTTACGCGTGTGTAGTGTGTGAGTGTGTGTGTGTGTGTTCGTGTGTTGCGTGTGCAGTTGAAATTCACAGAGAGTGGCAGGGTGTGCAGAGACTCGGTGTGCTGATTTATGACACAGACCATCCTGTAATGAGCAAAGCTTGAGCTTTATAGGCCTATCTAAGTGGCTGTGTGCCCACAGCAGGAACTGCACCACACAGAGCTGCCATGATGGCGTTTGGCCACTGAAGAAACTGCAGTGCTATACACTTATACAGCGTAACCAAGACCGCATACCTGCTGCAGGCACTGAGCCATTTTGAATTATCATGATAAAGTATGTGTGTGTGCCCTCCGCAGACAGAGGTGGGTCCCAGTTACTGACAATGTGCCATTTATAGAAAGATCCCATGTGACTAGGTGCCACACAGTGTCCCCAAGGTCATGTTTAGGTGCCTCAGTGAAGTTCATCAGTGAACTTAAAAAATGGCTGCCTCTCAACCAGAGACACCAGATTACAGTGGAAAAGTCTGTTGGATTTACAGTCCATCTTATAAGAATCACATCTGTCCTGGCTCATTTTTTTATAACAAGCGATTGATTCTTAAAACCGACAATTTTAAAATGATAGGATGAAATGGACATATATGTATTAAACAATGTTTTTCTCTTAAGTGAGAAATGACCTTCATTAATAACATAAAATATATGAAATAAATAATAGTATAGCATAAATTGAATATACTATGACTTGCACAGTCAATGTCTTTAATTAAATGTTTCAAACAATAACCACACCGCTTCAACCATAGACGCTTTCTGCATCTTTCATTCTTTGTGATGCTTCTCCTGTCTTTTAGAATCTTAGACCGTGTTAACCGTGGAATACTCAGTCACTTTTGGTGGTCCTCAGAGGACTTCATAAGACTCAAGTAGTTGTATTTCATCAGGAGACAGTGCTTTTTTCTTCCTGCAGTGCATGATGCATTCAGGCACCTAGCTGAACTGAACATCATCTCAAAATATTTACATGCTACAGTGATTAGGGACTCACAGTATGCAGATTCTTTTCATTTCCTGTTATACGCCATTGCGTTTGATTGAGTATTGTATTGTATTGCGTCGTGAGTGAATCCCATAATGATTCGTGTAAGTAGGATTGCTTGATTCTTATAAATAGACTATTTAAACAGCATTAGTATAGTAATGATTCTGTCCCACAGTTTTTAATCACTATGGTTGATTCTTATATCAGCAGTTGTTATAAATACAGTGCACTGTAGTTGTGTTGGTGAATCGCCTCCCTGAAGCACTCTGTGTCCCTATTTTTCTGTCTGTTCCTCTCTTTACCTCATTCTCAGTTAAATTCAGTTAAACTCAATTCAGTTCTATCCAATTCAAATGAAAAAATGCCATATCTGACATAAATTGTATTACTGTATACTGCATGTTGCCAAAGGTTACAAAGGTATCAATATTTTAGAAGCAAAGACAGATAAGAACAATCTGACTAACAAGAGATTTGAATGGCAACACAACTACCAGTATTAACATCATCGAAGGTATTTCATGTGTAATTACCTCCTTACAGTAAATATGTATTTCATTTGCTTTATTAGGAATGTGCTTCAGTGGTCCTCAGGTTTTGGCAGGTGGCCATGCATTTCCCTGCGGGTTTTACACAGCTCCTCTCTTCCATATAGAATATAGTGACTCGGTGTTGAGAGGGTCAGTAAAATTTGGGACAGGCAATTTGATTTGGAAGAAAAACGATTTCCCTTATGTGACTGTAATTAGGAAATACAGTTCTGTCTCCATTTCTTTGGACAAGCAGGTGTGCTTGTGTCAGCCAGTCTACTTGGTCAGGTTGTGCTCAGTGAATCTCTATTTTTCCCAAGTTCTTTTAGTTTTTCTTTTTTACAGCCATGCTGCACTTTCTTTCTAGGATTCAATATCACTCAAGTTGTCTCTGTGCTTTAGTGTGTGTGTGTGTGTGTGCATGTCATAACAAGTAACGTCATTCTGAGCGTTTTATTTTATGACTTAGTTCATTCTAATTGTTTGTGATGGCATGATGGCAGTCTGAGTTTGCTTGGTATTACATGGGTGAGTACTCCAGTGAACCATATGATTGAGGGAACTCTATTTTGGACTCAGCTCTTGACACTGTAAATGGACTTGTGGTAACATAAGTCAGGGTTGCTCATTGTTTGAATGCTGCCAACGTGTAATTGCCTTTTTCCATCCTCATTAATAATGGATATTAACTGGCCTGTACCCTTTATACAACGTTCACTTTCCTTCTTTACTTCTAGACTATTTTATAGACCTCTGCATGCAGGCGTGTCTGTGCTCCATTCAGCAAAATCTTGTTGTAGTGCTATTCTGCTGTAGAGCAATCACAAACAAAAATATTTTGAGGCAAATTTTGATTCAGAATCAGTGTAGAGTTTTGCTTATTGTAAAAATGTACTCTTTTTAGTGTCTTTGTAGTTCATTTACTGCCAGTATGAAATTTACTGATGAAAATTTTTTGATTACATTTGTATCTGTGGTGAAATTGTATTTATTTCCTTGAATTTCTAATCTTTTAGAGGGGAAAATCATTACTTTTTCTCTTTTTCATGCTTACTGCCAGGGGCCCATGTCTGGCAGTACTGCTCTTACAGAGCCAGATTCTGCAGCAGCACTTGCTCTGTGGGCAACAGCAGAAACAAGTCATTTGCATAGAGAAGAAATGTTCTCTCCTTATCGTGTACAGCAGAGAGAGACTACAAACTGATGAATGTTCCAAAAAAAAAAAAAAAAAAATGTGGCCGACTCATTGATGTAGATGTTGAACTGCGTTGGACTCAAGATGTAGCTGTGTCTCACTCCATGCCCCGGCATGCAGAAATCTATTTTTATATTGCCAGCCTAGATGCTGTACTTATTTCCTCTGTACATTGATTCAATTATGCTTTAGCCTGCGCCACTTTCAATAAGTTTGTGAAACAGGCCAAAACGGAAAATTGAATCAAATGCTGTGTGAAAATCAATAAGGCAAGCATTTTTTTCTTATTCTGGTTAACATACTTTTGTATTAGAGTGTATAGGGTGTAAATATAATCAGCTGTGTGATGATTTGGTAAAAAGCCAATCTCTCTCTCTCTCTCTCTCTCCTTCTCTTGCTGTCTCTCGCCCTTCCTCATTCTCTCAATCGATTTAGCTGAGATACAGACAAGCTTGGGATCAATTTCACTTGAGCACCAGATGGAGGAATCTAGAGGACTTCACCTCGCGGAACCTTATAAATCCTTTGAAACTATCCAGAGTGTTCCGAAGTCACACTTATGTGGCTTCAGTCGTGTTTTAGAGGGTCCGACGTGGCCCGTTACTGTCTCACGCTTGTTATCGCATTTACACGCATCCTTTCAAGTCGACCGAATGCTATTATTTATGACCAGCGGCTCCCTGCAGGCTTATCTGGAAATCAAGGCTCCAATTGTTGTGTGTTTTGTTATCCAGAACGCGATACCTTCTGTGTTCCTCTGCCCGCCTGGTTTTATGAACGCATCTTCTCCTCACGATAAGAGGCCTCCGCCTTGACGTGATGGATTCAGTTCAGCACAAAACACTTTACTTTTGGGTCAGATGAGGTCCAAATACTGCTGGATAAGCAGGTCAAGGGACTGAAGTGTGTACAGAAAACAGCTGACTGAAAAGCAATAAGGAGAAAGGGGCCGAACAGGAAATAACTCTGCCACCGCAGAAAAAAAAGCAGTAGGCAAACTTAAAGGTAAAGGTCATAGCTGGGTTAGAATTGATTACTAATACAGACAGGCAAATATGTGTGACATTTAAAGGTGTATTGACATAGTGCAATACATTAAAATACAATTCAGTTCTACTTTATTGTACAGTACTTTTTGTCTCTGCAGCCATATGCTCCATATAATTGTAACTGCATCATCACCTAATAAATATATAATGTGGGAAAAATCTTATTAATAATGAATCTTGGCATTTAGCCATTCTTTAAAGATCATTTCAGTGATAAGTAGATCTTAATTAATACGAATCCAGCAGGAGTTTACTGGACAGCAGGAGTTTACCAAAGGCACATTCAGATAGGCCTACATTACCAACCTTAATGCCGGCTTCTGTGGTTTCACTGTTAGCAGAGCCCTGGAAATTATATTTGAAGCAATTGAATGCTCCAGCCATTCACCAGGCATGAACACTGTAAGGGCCGATGGAGTATTTAACTGTTCATGCCTGCACATTTTCCATGTTGGCAATATTGGCTGTGGTTTCATCGGCCATTAAATGACATATTAAATATTTATGAACTTTCATAAAGTTATTATAGAGGCCACCACTCCTGCTTGTAAATGGATACTCCAAACTTGAACGGAAGGTAAGGCATGGGGTCATTGTGAAGATGGTGGGGAGGGATATAGATATTTTGAAGCTGAAGCAGCTGGTCCATGATGTCTCCTCTTCAGATTCATTTACATGTGTTGCTGTTGCTTGAGAGTGAATCTTTCGAGACAAAGTCCAGTAACTCCACTCCCTTGTGCTTTTTGCCAGGAATGAGTGACTAATGGTGATCATTTTCCAGCTCAAGACAGCAACACTCAACCACCATTCTGCTATTGATTATAACTAACAATAGCAAAGTCAAACATCTGAAATTTTTAAAGTTCAAGTGATGCAAAATTAATGTCATAAAAAATGCCATTAAAACTACCCTACTTTATAGCTGGCTAACCTTTGTTGACCTTTTTGTGTAATTGTACCTATTACCTACAGTATACAGTAATGGAACATTGAGTAAGAAGACAATTGTGGTGAAGTCACTGATAGTGATATAGTATAATGCATTTTACCTGTCCTGCAGGGACTAAGAGAATGAGCAGATTCATGTGGTTTGCCATTTAAAGAAAGCAACATATTATTATTTTGAGAAACGCAATGTAAATATACCTACTCCACAGACTGTACAGCCAGGAAAGCAATCACAGTAAGCTACTGCTGCTAGTTAAACTACAAACTTTCAGCTCTCTCCATTTTGTACAGTTTCCCATACATGTAGATTATTGTAACAAGTTATTGTGCACAAATCTGAAATGGAGCTCATTACGTCTCTTAGGATAAGGTCCTACCTCCTGTCAGTTCACAATTACCCACAAGCCATAACCTGAGCTCTCTACACACCCAGCGAGCCCATTCACCCAACACAATTCCACAATAAATATACTGTATACATACAATTTACTCTTGCAAAAAACCCATCAGCACTAACTTGCTTCCCTTGCTATTAGAACTAAAACATAATAACTACCATGCACCAGCAGCAGGGACACTGTAAAACTGTGGAGATGTTGGAAGGAGGGAAGATATTGTGGACATGAGAAGGGTATATTCTGAGGAGAGACGCTGGATGCATGAATATATTGAAAAAATATGGAAAAAGTGGGTATACTCAATAGATATTGTGAGGAAAAAGGGGCGGATGACATTGCGTATGGAAAGGGGAAATGGTGTAGATTTTATTGAGATGTGGGAAGGGAGGGGGTATAGATTTTATAATGATTTTGGAAGGAAGGGGTGCAGATATTGTGAATATGGAGCAGGGAGATGGTGTAGATACTCTTGAGATGGAGAAAGGAGGGGGGGCGTGCATTTTATGATGGTTAAGAAGGACAGAGGGGAGTTTGGGGGGGGGTATTGTGATGAATGAGAAGGGTGAGGGTGTAGATATTACAAAGGTGGAGAAGGGAGGGGGCATGGCATATTGTGGAGGTGCAGGTTGGATTTTCACAGGCCTGTGCCTCAGTCTGGTACAGACAGAATGCTTTTACAAGCCTGGTGACTGCTTTTCAGCCTCCTCCGTATCATAATGATGAATGAGGCAACTCGGGGGCCGTGTTTGCCATAATGAAAACAGTGATCATAAGTGGGCTTCGGGCTTCCATCAGGTGCCCCATAAAGTTCCTCTAACCTTGAAACTTTATTCAACCATACCTGGTTCATAAAACTATTACAGGATTCCAGTGTGAACTGTTGCAGCTTAATGAATGTGTGAACATTCAAAGCTTTAAAACACAAACGCACAGGAGCATTTGCGCTAACCGATTTGATAAATTCTGTGTTTTGTCTGGATAATCAGACTACATCCACAACAAACCAGAGATGAAAGCCTTAGATATGTTTTTTTTTAGAGAAATTAATTGCAAAAGTGCTGTAAAGCTCAATTAATTGATTCATCCTGGAGCAAAACATGCAGGAAAAATCCTATTTGCCAGCAACTTTGGACAGAATGAATCATGGCAGAGCTGATTTATTTTGTTCACGAATACAAATACACAGGCTTTCACTGTTCCACTGTACATGTGTGTATTTGCACAGAAGAGAAAGATTAATGCATACATTTAAAAATCAGCAAGACAATGGTGTTTCATTCCATTGTGGTGCAGCGCAAATGCGAAAAAAAAAAGTCACAAGAGAAGCTATTTATCAGCCTCAAATGACTTGGGCAGAAGGGTGACTGTATCATTTGCATGGTAATGACTCTGAACTGCTGTCTGGCAATATTCTGCCTGCCGTAGTTGAAAACTTGTGACTTTTCCACACAAAATTGAGTAAAATGTTCAGATTTCAATCCCTGGGCTACTGGCCACATATAAAACACATAGTAAACCAGAGGGAGGAGGAAGTTCAAGCTAATGAATGGAAACAGAGAAATCACCTGAGAAGGACAGGTGGAGAACACGAACATTCTGTTCTAAATGGACCAGGAACGCTTTTCAATGACTCCCTTCGATGGTATGACTCCAATCTTTTGAAAATGGCCCAGAGAATGAATGAAACAGAAAAAAAAGACAAACCTACGTTGCCATTTGTTTAGTCTGGTTTTCAAGTGGAACGTTTCGTTTTGAAGAAGTTCCCAGGATACTTCCTCTGCCCGTGCACATGCGGCAAACAAACAGAAAACAGACTAACAGAGGAAAGGCCGCAGACTTCCTGCTCCGGCAGTAATCCACTCTCAGGGATTTGCAAAATGCTGATGCATCCCCTGTACTGCAGCCCCGCATTCCTATCATGCACGTGCAGCCTTTAATGCAAAGGAAACTGAATGACGGTAATGGGTTTACTTCTAGCGGACATCACTGACGCCAGTGGAATCGGAGCCCTTCAGATACTCCAGAACACCCCTCCACGTGCGTCACGGTGACTCAGCATTGCCCCGAATATCCAACAGCACATCGGTACTCAGTAGGCCAGACAACTCTCACAACAACAGCGCCATTGCATTCAGCCACCCGAGGTACCACAGCATAGGGGAAAAAAAAAACAAACAAAAACCAAACCAAACTTCGTCGAACCAATTCCAGCAACAGACACTGCTAATGACCACATTTGGTAGCGATCACTACTTACAGATTATCTATAAACATTTGCTCACGCAAGAAGAGACACAGACCAGACACAGTTTGCGCAAACACTGGTCTCGTTGCTTAGCTCTCTAAGAACACACTGGTAAATGAAGCAGAAAGGCAGCAGATCAGGTGTTCGAGGCTCAGTCATAATTAATTTAAGACATTACAAGATGCCGGCCAATAAAAGCCCTGGCTTTAGAGGAAGCTGAGTTGATTGACACGTAATTTGACACTCCCTCATCAACTTTAAAATGAAAGAGCAAACTGTTTAAACTTTCCCACACATATGTTTACACAGTTGCAGGAGCAGACAATAACAGCTATCTGGCCCCATTTTCTGTGCTGTGGCTTCACTGGATGAGTTGTTTGCCTCTGGACAAATCTGTTCATGGGGATGTGCACTAAGGATGAGATGTCTGATTGCAATGCATGTTGGGTGATCTGAAAGCATAGCGGCGTGAAAAAAAACTCATATTTCACTGTCCTGTATGCAGTGGCATTGAAATTTTTCATGGACCAACACAGCAGCTCTGCAGAATGAGTCTGTATTGCATGCAAATACTTAAACAATTCAATACACTTTTTTTTTTTTTTGTTTTCGGGAATCCGGTGAGTCAAAATTCTTTCTGGTGGTAGCTGGCCAAAAGATTGTAAGTTAATGAAACAGCAGCTGTTTTTTTCTTAATATATTTCAGCTGATATTTCATGTGTCTCTGAAATGGAGAGAGAAAGAGAGAGGGAGGGGGAGAGAGAGAGAGAGAGAGAGAGAGAGAGAAAGAGAGAGAGAGAGAGAGAGAGAGATAAGCCAGCATCAGAGGAGACAGGCTTTTATCAGAGAATTTGTTCTAATGCAGAGGAATGTCAGGATGGTGGAGAGTGCAGATCTGTCCTTTATCAACCAGTGCCAAGCTTATATGGCATGAAGATGAATCGGCCTTTGGGTTCACAGCACTTGGAGAATCCGCAGCAAGCCATAGACCTTAACAGTATCTAGTGGACATCTGCTATTGGTAGAAGTATAACTTATTAGTGAACCATTCTGGTCTCCTATCTGCATGGTAATTGGTCCTGGGGATTCACATCATTGAATCTGTGTCTGTGTATTCTGATTTATATGTATCAGATGGGAAAAATACACAGACATTCGGAAATGAAATCCAGGAGCAGTCTTTGCTTTGCCATTGAAAGCGTGCACGGTCTATCACCTTGGGCAGGTCCATGGGATATCAAAGCAAACAACATGGTCCACATACTTCAGATGTGACCTGTTGATGTATCCATGGCCTCACCAAGGTGGCTGGTACAAAATAATGTTGCCACTGTATGCATGCAGTATTGGTTGCTTAATTAAATCTTCTATAAAAGATTTTTTTGTCACACATCTTGACACCCTTGCTTCACATTGATATTTAACTAGTGAGTTTATCATGTGCTACTCAATATTTTTCTTTGTTTTTCAATGTTTTCTTCTACTGTTGGGGCAGCAGTGTAGCGTAATGGTGAAGGAGCAGGACTCGTAACCAAAAGGTTGCTGGTTTGATTCCCCCTGGGGAACTGCTACTGAACCCTTGGGCAAGGTGCTTAGCCCACAATTACCTCAGCTGAATAAAGGGATAATCTGAGAAAATATGACTTCTCTAAGTTGCTCCAGATAAGAGCATCTGCTAACTGACAATAACGTAATGTGTTATTGGACTTTACAAATAAAATGAACAAGAACAACACTACTAGCACTACTACTACTACTCCTACCAATAACAGTAATGCTGAGTATTATTGGACTGCTTCCCCAGCACACTGTCAGCACAGTTCAACCCCTAAGAAAAGAAACACGAATTCCGTCGTTGTTGTGCGTCTGTCGGTGAAAAATAATCACACCGTACCCACCCACGCCATTCTCCCTCGTGTTTCCTCCTAGTGCCACAATCGATGCTGAGGTTCCAGTAAAGAGAAGCCGCTGTACAAGAGAGTGTGTAGATTTACTGCTCTTTGGACTGGCCTGACGGGAGACTGTTTCACAGGCCAAGCGTTTTCATACGGGCTGTGAAGTGGAGAGGTTTTTCCACAAAAGTGCTGATTAAGAAATTGATTTAGTAAGTGGGGGGGGGGGGGGGGGGGGGGGGGGGGGTGACAGCTGTGCTGTGGTTCAGACAGCCGACGGTTTTGCACATAATCAGAGGTGATAAAAACGGCAAATGGCCCTTCCGGGCAGAGGGTGAGATAAGGCCATAACATCGTGCATAATCCTTTTAAGCCCTTGCAAAATTAAGTGAACTCAAGGAACTGCTATTGTTGGGGATAATTTAAGCAGAACTGAAAGACTGCTGTAATTAATGGTGAAGCTAGGTGAACAGAAGTAAATATATATGTAGTGATTTTATTACAGTCATGTTCAAAGCAGCTCATAAGCACGTCATAAGGTCTGCTGGTGCAACAGTCAACAGGAAGTACCACATAAAAGTGTAAAATGTTTTTTTTTTTTTTTTTTTTTGGAGGTATGGTTAAGGTTCACCAAGACGAAACAGGTTTGTCCACTTATATCACTTCCAATGTTCATTATTCTTTCAACCTAATGATCACATTACAGTGGTGTACATTTAGGTGTAGTAAAAAGTTTTTGGTGGATTAAAAGAGGAAGGACTCGTGGTCATTTCTCGTTTAGCCTGCAGGAGTGGAGGTTTCAGGCCCTCTCACAACCAAACTGAAACAAAAATGACATTTGACGGAAGGTCAGTGTGTATTATTCAGAAAGCCACAGTTGGTCAATTTCCACAATATGAGAGATGAGACTCTAAAATTTCCACTATAATTGATGTAATGGGCCTTGGCTGGAAATAAATGGAAAGATTAGGCTATGCTCATTTATGAGAATGCAAATGTCTTCATCATGCAACAGTGACTTTACTAATTTCATTTTTTCGATCAAATGGGCTGGCTGTAAAGCTGTAACCACAAACAGTGATCCCCTTTGTTTTCAGTATTTTATTGGCAGGTTGAGATTCTTTTCTGAATGCACTTAATTTATTTTCCAGCCTGATGAAAACTAATGACGAGGAATCGGTGTGAACTTAACAATTATGGGAGTTCATTTCACTGGTTACATACGCCCTGAAACTTTGAAAGCATCATGAATGCTTAGCAGATTCAGTTTTCCTGTACTGCACACCAAGATCCAAGAAATGTCCTTGGATGACAGAGCAACATTTGGAAAAAAAAAATAACCCTGCTTTGATAATGGACCTATGAAAGATATGAGGTTGGTCAAAATAGGGGTATTGTTTTTGCAGTTATTACTGGAATAAGCATCACGCTTTTGTTATATGTTATGATTGCTTCTTTATCCTATACAAACATATTGACAGATTCTGCTTCTGGTTCCTGGCTTCTCAATCTACCTGCATTACATACAATAATGGCAATGCTGCTGATTTCAACAAAAGACATGATATGATGTAGCGAATACAGTTGATGCTATACAAAAAGACTGCTGAGTAGTACTAGAATAAAATGGAATAATATGACCGTCGTTACTGAAATGTGAAATACCGCGACCGTTGTGATATAAAGTTTAGAAGACTGTTTAGAGCCTTGTTTGTTCTTATCGGCCTGGGAGATGATCGACTGGCCATTCCAGGGAGAGGTCTTGTGAAAAACATCGAAACACCAAAGGGATTATATCTGATATCATATTCTGAGAAAATTACTGCATTGGCTGCACTCACACGTTTTTTCAATTCTTCAGCGTTTCTTGCCCAGTTTCCTGACAAATCTTGCTGTTGCAATTCCAAGTCGATGGGCTGGCCATTGCTAAACTGCACAACCCCTGTTCAATCTGCACTCACGGGATTGAAAATTTTGAAAAAAGTCATTGGTATAGAGACATGACCCTCAACTCTCTATCATCAAGAGAGGTAACTTTGGAGGTGTTTGGACTTGATACCAGCTATATATTTTTAGATCAAATTATTATGATCAGGGGGACAATAGCAAGATGTTAGTTCAAAATAATTCTACCTTGCACAGGCATCTACTGAAATTGATGTAGTGCTTTTATACAGAACAGTACACTTTAAGAGAATTCAGTGATGTCATATTTAACCAGACAAAGCAGCAAAAAACAGCCTATAATCAGGCAGTCAAAATGTGTCAAATACAAATAAGTGGAACAATTGATCTACTGATGTATTTCCGTAGTTGGTAGGGGAATTTTCTAGAACAATTTGATTTGCCACTATTAGGAAGAATGTGTGGAGTACATATGTAGTATAGGCTTTTAATCTGTAAAACTCCATCTGTGCTGCTCATGTGAGCACATGAAACATAATGGTAGCATAAGAAGTTTATATGGGGAGCGCTGATGGGGAAAAAAAAAAAAAAAAAAAAACAGGATGATAACTGTTCCCTGCCTCATAGTCTGAAAAGTGCAATACATTACGTAAGTTGTTCCTGAGAAGGCAGAACGTAACTGAAATAGAAACTAGTTAATTCAATTGGCCATCTGCTGACATGTGTACAGTCATGCTAAATTAACTTCATTAAGTGTGTACAGTGTTGGACCACACATTGTCATGTGGAGAAAAGGGGTTTCAGGTGTAAATATATGTACTCTCAGCGTAGCCAGGTCCAAGTCAGAACATGGTCCATCACCAGTATAAACACTCATATAAAATATGCTTTTGAGTAGGCCCACGCAGGGATGATTAACTTACTGGTTACAAAAAAAGTGCATTTTAGTGACAGCTGTTCATATTTCAGGACTTTTTTAAAGATGCATTTTCCAGATCAAGGGCGTTGAAATCAAACAATCCTCCAGAAAAGCTCTGCAAGTTTAAGCTTTAAAATATGCATGGCTTTCAAACACAGAGTGGGAACCTATTTCTAAATAGGTCATTGAATTTTTCTTTTTTCACATATTTTTTTCACGGTTGTGATAGCCAAGAAAATCTTGTAATCTGACTCCACTTCCTACTTTTTCAGCCTGGTTCTTGAACGCAACATCTGGTAATGCTTTCTCACTAATCTTGCACCGTGAGGCCTACTACGTTTTGGAATAGGGCTCCACGGTCCCCCTTTTCCCCCCAGAATTTGTCTTCCAGTTAAACGCACTTAAGCAAATGACAGGCACAGAGGAACAGGCCGCCCCCGTGCCCAAGGTGAGGTAATGTTGTTGAAATGCAGGCACTCGGAGAGGGAAAATTGAAGCCAGTCATCGATACGGCCGGGGCGATCTGCACAGTGTTTCTCTGCATGTAGAGGTGGGGAGAGACGTGCTTTGAAAAGTCCAGTTCTCTTCCTCCCCTCACCTGGCCTACAATGCTTTCCTTCCTGCGTCTCGCTGGAAGTCACAGATAAAGCAGAGAGATCTCACTGCGTTATCCATCAGCATGTGCCCAAAAACTTTGTCCTCTCCCATCCCGTATCCAGATGTTTACTTTAAGCGCTTCGGGGCCATTTCTTTTTATGCGTCTTGGTACATCTGCTTAGGTCTGCATTACGGAGCGCTCTCTGACAGTTCCTTGCAAAGCACGCTGTGCAAATTTTTACAATGTCTTTACGATGTGGAGTAATCAAACTGCATATAAAAACAGTTTCATAGTATCTCGCGAGTTGGATTCGAGCAGCGAAGGAGGCGTCACTCATTTACAGGCTACATCTGGGCGGCACGCAGCGTGACCGTGCACCATAGCCTTTGAGTGGAACACCATATTTGGCCTGAGTTATGACAGCTTTTGGTCTGAGAGTAAATATTAGGACAGGCCTGTGATGTATGGTGAGTGGTGGCTCCTCCCAGAGAGATGTGCCCTGTGGGACCCTGAGAGAGAGAGAGAGAGATAGAGAGAGAGCAAGAAGGGAATGAGAGAGAGAGAGGGAGGGAAAAGGGGAGGGAGAGAAAAGGAGAAACAGAGAGAGCAGGCAGGGAGGAAGGGAGTGAGAGAGAAGGGGTGGGAGAGAGAGAGAGAGCAAAGGGAGAGATAGAGAGATACTCTGCAGTCTCTCTCCCACTACTCCCTCCGTTCCCTTGGTGCTCTGGGACACCAGTTTCCCGTTACAACTGGCAGAGCGCCACTTCCTGGTCCCCCCCCCCCCCAAAACCCTGAAGTTCAGTTGGACACTACAGCATTCAGCATTGCATAATACTGGGGATCTGTGAATTCGGCCATCTTGCCATGTAAACTCATTAATGTAATGCACATGTTTACGGGCGGGGGGGCGGGGGGGGGGGGGGGGGGCAGGGGAATTGGGGGGTTGGTTTCATGTCTTCACACAACTGTCAGTGGGATTTTGTAAGTTAGCTGAGTTTGACATGATAATATTTCTTGCTGTAAACTACACAAACACCCTTCCATTGAGATAAATTATGGTTTTATCAATGCCACTTTAAAGATTAAACACTTAAATATAACCTTTGGTCTTGAGTTGTACTAATGGTTTGTGCCATTCAGTTGACAAAGAATTCTGATAGCACACATGCACAGAATAATTTGGATCTGAATTCATACATGATAGTCTGCAATGTATGACTGCACATTTATTTTGTAATAACAACAGAAATACCTGTTGCATACTGTACCATTTCCAAAAATTCATGCAACATTAATACATTCATACTAGTAATGCAAGCAACTGATTTTTTTTCTGTATAATTGTGGGTTTAAGCAGCATCACACACTTTGCAAATTCAACAAATCTTGAATATTCTAGTTGACATTCAAACTCGCACACGCTTGCACATGTTTAATTTGAGGAAACTTCGCATGCAAGTTCAAAAACTGTCCTTCATATGGTGTAATTCATAAAGAATTCATATAACCGCAGATAACAGTCTTGTAAACACAATACCCAAAACTCCAGCGCCTTCAGTCAGTGCTCAGCTAGCTCTTAGAATGTGACAGTCTGACAGAAGTGTACGAACGCTCTGGTAAGGAAAGACAGCATCACGTTCTCCCTTACCTGAAAGCCTCTTCTCTCGCGCACTTTTCCAGAATATATCCCAAGCCTTGTTGGTGGAGTCCTTCACATGCTCGCTGAAGGACCTCCTCAGCGGAGTTTTCACCATGTGGGCCATATTCCCGCAGTGCTTTCCGCAAACTCCGCAGTCCGGCTCCTTTTAATCCATCGAAAAAGAGCCCTTTCGCGCACCAGCCCAGTCTGCAAAGCGCACACTGAGAGAGAGAAGTTCCTCCTGCGAGCTGACACTTGATGCAAAAAGTCTGCATGTAATTTGCAGACACCCTTCTCACTGAGTGAGAGAGAGAGAGAGAGAGAGAGAGAGAGAGAGAGAGGGAAGAAAAAAAGAAGAATACTTTTTCCTCTAGCTGGGGTCAGACCAGCCTGAAAAGGAAATAGCATCTCACAAGCCCTCCCGCCCCCCTACCCCTCCACACCTCCCCGCTTAAGAGCCAAAGGCAGCCTTGCATCTCAACTGCCACAATTAATAAACATACTCATTCCTCTCATTGACAAAGGAATAACACAACATTACAGAGAGGCAGTTCGCCATGGGGTGGCGAAACAGATGAGCTTGTTCTCTTTTCTTTGCTTTGAACTTCCTGTTGTTTCTTTTCTCATTCCCCTTTTTTTCTGGATTAGTTCCCTGTTCGCCCTAACTCTCATTCTGACATCCTGACCAAGGCAGCGGCAGTTGTCGGGATTTAAATTAGAATCCCTGCAGATTCTACTGTAGATTCCCTTTAATGAAAGAGATTAAATATTTAAGGAAGCATGGTCTCACCTGGGTGATGAGGGCGTACTGTGGTTGCAATGCCATCCCAGGCATCTCCTAATGGAGGGCTGACAGCTGCCTCGCTGAGAAGCATGTATCATGCATTTCCTCACCTGTACTCATCAGAGCCATGGTTCTGTATAAACCCTTCCCTGGGATTAGTGCTTTTCTACAGTTTCCCCTCACTTTCATTATTGGGTTTACAAGGGACTACGCTCTCAGGCATAATTCAATTTTTTTTCTGTGGCAAGAGGAATGCTGAATATCGACTGGCATTAGGCCATGGGGACACATGGGGACACATAGGGACAGAGAGGGGCGTTCGGAGGGTGTGCAGAACACAGCAAAAGTGGAGAAAACATATTAGCAAGGTAGTGTGTTTAATATGCTTATATATTGTGGCAAACAATGGAGTTAACGAACAGGAAGCCGACAACTGTTCGTGACAAAGAAGAGGAAGTGCCCATAGGTTATGTGACCCTGTGTTTGGTCAAAATCTTCCTTGTTTTTAAATTTTTTTCATCTTGAAGATGCAATGTGGAAAGACCTAAGAGCTGTGAGCAAAACAAATGTGGAAATGAGATCTGCCACCAAACAAAAAACAGTTGCTTCGAAATGACAAGTAAACCCTTTGCCATTCTCATTACACAGTTGCAGTGCTGATCTGTGGAAAATTTCTGTTCGCTTAGCCCGGTCACACTTCCTCCAGCCAGTTCATACAACTCAATCACACAAACAAACAAAGCTGCCTCCCTGGACGTGCAGCAGAACTCGTCCCAGGGCCGGCTTGTCAACAAACGCTCCACAGTGGCTGTCGGATCTCGGCTCATTTGGTGAGCTAGCAGATGCCATCGCAAGCAAAAAACTGTTAACCTCTCGGCACAAGCGGTGGCTGAATTTGCAACAGATTCATAATCATCCAGATCCTCGTATTGTCACACCCCGGGTGATGTCATACTCGTCATCTGTGAGGCTGGCGAGGTTTAAATTCTCTGTAGCAATCTGTGTCAAACAACACACGATAGAATGCCCCCTCACGGGGTGCTTCTATACTGTAGTCGGAGTAACGCAGTGTCGGCCATTTCAGGGGAGGGTCAAAACAAGACAGATTTTTCTCCACATCTCTATCCCCAACATTTGGCCTCCTGTGTTGCCTCAGCTTCACGCAGCTTATTTATAGCATAAACAGTGCATGCCAGCAACTCATCAGGATTTGGAGGGAGCAGTAATACATAATTGGGGGACTGATCTCTCCCAAAGCAGGAAAAAAAAAAAAAAACAATGGCACAGACCAGCAGTCATTGGGGAGAATTGCATGTCCAAGAGCACTGAAAATACACAGGGACAGAGCTTAGACATGGGACCTCTTCCTTAAATTATCATTGTTGGAGGGATTTGAAAATCAGAACATTGATCTTTGGTCAGGGTAAAACGATAATGCGCTGCTGTGGATTCGTCGGGTCTTGTACTGCGAACTAAAAATGGTCGAAAAGCTAAATTTACAGCCACATTGTTGGAACGCGCAGCATGCTTGTAAATTAAAGCGCCATTGACATCTGTTTTGCATTAGCCACTTTACTACGGCCTCTTGCTATTGACTCAGGAAGTGTGGAGAGATAAAAGCAGGAGCCTACCCGTGCGCTTCCTTCATGAACCGGTTTGCTATGGTACTGTAGAGCTTTGCTAACTCTCATCAGTTAATGTCAATAAATAATCCATATAAATCATACAGTGGTATTCTTATCTCGCGGTGCTGCCCCACAGCACAGCGGGGGACAATGAGAGACTAGGCTCAAAATGTCTCCGCTCAAAGGTAGGACGTACTGTACTGTAAATGTTCCATTTATAATTCAAAAGCCTTGGGGTTTTCGCTCCATCTTTCAGATGGAGATTTATTACACGCTAACTCTGTTAATTTCCAAACATGCAAAACAAGTTTAAAGGTGTAGAAGGAAATGGGAAAAGGGTAACCGCGATCACTTAAACTGCAGGGCGATTAAATGTGCACGTCTTAGCTCACCACAACTTTCATCATATTTAATGCATTAAACAAGACTCCTGGCTCTTTATGTAATCTATATGCAATTAGGTATTAAATGACGCCATTATATCTCCTGGTGGGCTAATAATATGCATGGATTCTTTAAGAACTTATGCAACGCCATGAATCAAGCAAAACAACTGTCTACGCCTCTTAACCGCACGCACACAACTGGCCCAAACTAAGCTTCTGCTTATGACATGCAAATTTGCGGCAGACCCGGTCAGCGGCGGAGGTTTTGGGGTTTTAAACAGGCTAAACGATTGACGTCTCCCTTGCACGATCCGGACTGCACCTTCATTCCTTGGCGGTAAGTGCGGCGCACCCCTACGCCCGTCTCCGCCTGCCGGAGTGTGTGTGTTTGAACTTCTTTATGGCGACGCTCCCAGAGCCCCGCTCCCCAAAGACCCGCTCGTTTATCAACATCCTCATCAATGGCATATCACTTACCGCCGAGAATTCATGTGGCTGATAATAGCTCTCTCAGGAGACTCTTCCCAGTTATTTGAAGGGACAGAATAAAACGTGATTACACACTCCTCACTCTCGGCAGGCTTCTGGCACCGTCAGAAAAACCCGGGGTGGAAATGAACTCAACCCCCCCCAGCCCGGTGTGATTGAATGACAGCGTTTAAAATCGGCCCCGTAATGAACACACTCGCTGTGACCCTCGCGGCTACTCGAATGCAGCTGGTAAGTCTTTAATTTAGAGGTACACGTACGAAGGATTTGTGTGGTTTGGCTGAACTTTAATCTACCTGTGTACCTGTGCATTCTCTAGTGTAAGGTGTTAGCGTGCGCGTTGCAGTTTAATATGCAGGGAGTAACAGGTGAGAAAGCTGCCCTTTTTCACAGCAGGATGGGCGCATACTAATCTGCCTATAGGACCTTATGAATATGTTTAATATATATGAATGCTTCCTCAGCAATATTTCATTTCAAAGAGCAGATTACCTGTTGCTTTATATTTTCATGTAGATAAAATGCATTCTCCACCATCACGCGGCTAACTGCTGTACTGTACAGACTCTGTGGATTGACATGCAAGTGCTTGGCCTGATTACAAGAGTGTCTCCCTGGAAGACAGGCATACTGCTGTAAAAAATGGAGAAGCCTGCTGTTTCTTGGCAAGGTGAAGACAGATCTTTTCAGATTAAGATAACATTTGTCAGTAATTTTAACCTACATATAAATGCATGCTTGACTGTATGTCAATACAAGCACAGGTTTCCTTATCGATTTTTGATACACTTTTAACGGTGAGTCAGATTTAAGGGTGAATGTTGATGAGTCCAGGATGCTGTTGCCTCGCTCCACCGTGGGGGGGGGCCTCTGCAGACACAGGGTGCAAGACGGTCTACTCTCACATTCTGGGGGTCAGATCTGCTCCCTTGTCAGGAGGCTTTTCAATGTACACGTCTCACTGGAATAACAGGAGAGACCAGCAGCTCCCTGTGAGATGGAGACCTGCCTCCCAGCATGCCGTGCTTATGAAAAATAAAACACAAAAGAGAAAGCACACGGAGGCAGTAGGTAGCAGTGTGATTTCTGACACTCTCACAGCATTTTGTCTAATGCTCTGCACCGTTATCCACTATAATATCCTACACCGTGTGTTGCTGTCAAGGAGTGGAGTTTTGAATTAAAACAAGCACGGTATTTTTGTTTGTAGTATTGCCATCGGTGTATTAAATGTTACTTTGAATATGTGGGGATCACTTTTATGAGGCAGCAATTTCATGCTGATGATTTCTGGAAACATTGTTTGTGTCACATGCTGTAGCACAGCTTATGTGTGTCACAGTCTTGGTTGTAATAATAATCAGACCTTCAATGCTCCGCTGTGCTGGGAATCTTTCTTACCCATGATATTTTACATTTTTGTTCCATCAGATGTAGGTCAGCATGTCCTTTAGCCAGTTTTTTGGGTCACCAGTACACCACTCCAAAAGAAACATAATAATCTTCAATTCCATGTGAATGTTCTGAACTTAACTTTTCAATCAATAAAATCACAAAGTAAAACGAGCTAATATCCGAAAAGTATAAAATGCAATAAAAGCTTTTCTCCTTGAGTAATCCACTATTTATCTATCCATCAGGCCCACACTCCTGCAAAGATCTACTGTATGTGTTAACTTAAACTGTGTCTTCAGAACATAAAAAATGGAAGACCTCTTGACTGGCTGAGAAATATGAGTAAAATGATGACCTTTGCGAGAATCAAGTGCCGCTCCCTTGCAACCTCTCGTGGTCAATGAGTCCTTGGAGGAAGCCTTCCTGACCGTTCACAGGCCCCGACGCGGAGCCGAGCTTTGAAGCAGAGGAGAGCACGACCCTCCGCAAACCACAGCTCGCATCCCCCCAGAGGACTCATTGTCGTCTGTGGAAGACTTCCGTCACTGTCACACATGGTCAAGACTGTCGTTTACACAGGCCATCTGTTCAGAGATCCGTCCCCGTGTCCCTGAAGTATGCTGTCTAAAAATGAGTCTCGCAAAATGGAGGAATCAGTCTCTGAATAAGGTGCAGCTTTATTTATTTATTTATTTATTTGTGAATAAGTAGAATAGGAATTCATAATCACGCACTGTAACAGCTCCATTGTTTTCCTGTTTTAAAGTCCTTCCAATTACCTATTAAAAAATGATGCGAAATATGGCGGACAGTTTCAAGTCGTGTTCCGATAATGTTCATTACTGTAAAAGGCATTCCGCAAAGCCCATCGCTATTTGCATTGAAAATTGCTGGTCACCCAATATATGCCCAGTTTTTTGCCAAAAAAAAAAAAAAAATGCTGCCAAACCCACTACGATGTAATTACACTTGTGAAAATACCTCCCCAGACGTACAATCACTCAGTGAATGGACATTAACTAAGAGGAACAAGATACGGCAATCTGGAGATAATGACAGTAAAAAATGCAAAAAAAAAATAAAACACATGATGCCCTGTGACTGTGTACTGAGTGCTTCACAGACAAATTGCGCCAAAATAGCAAACAGATTAGTGGCTGGTACAGCAGCTCATTCAAGCTAATGTTATATTCCAGCTGGCTCTAAGTTACTGCAGCTATTTAGGGAAATGGATAAACAGTCACTTGGCTTTAAACTGGAAATACATTCTAGATGATAGCACCTGGCTAGGGAAGGTCACTTGCAGTGCATATTCTCATTACATTTCTTTGCAAATCTATACTTCTTTGATTGCCAACAGCTATGTGACTCTTTTCAGCAATTTGGTAGCTAGCTAAGTCATAACCTATTTCACCAAGGGATTTCTTGTAGTTGCATACAATAAAATGTGTAGCTTATGCTGACCTCATTGTGGTTATGTAGTGCACCGTATCTGTGGGATCAAATTACAATATATTGCTACGAGAGTGGGAGGGACTGGTGGTCAGCCAAATTCAAGACGGACTCGTGTGAAAATTGTATACGTGCCAAATGGCTCAAAAGATATCAGCCACCCGAAGTACCTTTTTTTGGAAATGTAAAAAAAAAAAACAATACAACTCTCGATCCAGATTACACTAACAGTCTCACAGAACAATCATCCTCCTCTGTCCAACAATGAGTATTCAGACAACATCCTGTCTTTCGTTGTAGCTACACAAACTTAATAATAATTTTAATTAACTTAAAAATGCATTCCTCATTATGTGTATGGTGAGGAAAAAATGTTTCATCTGTATTCAGGTTAAATTCATCGATGAATAAAAATATGTTTGTAGTTATAATGACTGTAAAGCAGAAATGCTGCAACATTCATTAAGCTCAAAAGATGTTATCCAAAGATGGGTAGGATACTGCTACGATAACAACAACAACAACAACAACAATGATAATAATAATAATAATAATAATAATAATAATAATAATAGGAAGGAGACGCCTTAAGTAAACTCTGGAACATCTGGAACAGGAACATGTCTGAAACGATTCCAGTACATTTTACACAGACAACAAAGAAAAAAAACAAGGGGAACTCTGGTGAGAGACAGAAGGAGAAGAAAAACTTCTAGTTCCTCTTTTTTAGGGACATATGATGCAGATTATAAATTTAACTGGTAGAACTGTCTGCCCGTATGTCACTGCTGACTGAATGGTTTCCCAAAAACCTGATGATACAGTGAATTTCACTTGTATTAAGGAACTGTCTCAAGAAGGCAGTTCAGCTTTTGAAAATGCATTGCGCATTGGCTGTATGTGTTCATTCACAGAAGGGTAAAGTCTTTTGTAAAGTCTTCTGTGTTTCTGGCACAGTTTGTTATTGTGTGGAAATATTTTATGCTTTACAGTCGCATGGCACTATGGAACAACTGCACTGCCTATTACTGGTTACATTAAGGTGTCATGGCAATTTCCATAGGGTACACGTATATATAATGGATTTGTAAGTACTGAAGCAATTTTGGTTACACGTCTTGCTCAAAGGTACAACAACGGTGTCCCTCTTTGGAACTGAACATGCAACCCTCTGATAACAAGAATTGTTCCATGATCACCACGTCACACTCCTGCTTGCAAAGTAAACAATAAAAAATATATAAAATACATTGAGGTTGGGGGGATACTTTCCTTTGCCATATGTATATTTGGGGGGGATAAATATTGAAAAAATGAAAATAGAGAGATCCCCAAATACTGTAATATACCAATGATAAAGGCTTATGTACCAAGGTTATTTATTTGTATCTAAGTCAATATATTGAAAATATGTAAATTATTGCCATTTTGGTATATGGCAATATGTTTCTGCTTTGCATTAATAGAATTTAAACAGAGGTGGAAAACCCCGGCTTCAGAAAGTAAAAGTCCTACCATGTATTTGTTCTAGCCATTCACTAAACAACGTCTTTTCACAAATTAGCTCCTCTACCTGGCTGAAGAGTTGTGCTAATTAAATTCAGCTGGTGTAGTGCATGGGTGGGTCAAATGCGTGGCAATATATTACCGTATATTTAATTTTCATATATAAAACAAACATATTTTCAGAATAACTGAATCCATGAATCACAAATCCTCAAATGGTGGGAATGTCCTGTAGAATGAAGGGGCCTGAACTGGAACTGCTTTGAATTTAAGTTCTATTTACATTTATCAATACCTCTACCATTGTCACCAATCCCATGGAATCATGATCATTACTGCACATCTTCACTTGAAGCACACAATGTACAACGTTGGCATTGTATTACAGAAACATTACGGCTGGCCTTTTAATAGATGACATGTAACAGCATGGATGTACTATTACACTGAGGTGCATATTTGACTAAACTTAAACAATTGGTAATATTAAAAATAGTACATTTTAAGTTTAACATGGTGGAATGCCCATCTCAGTGTTTTCATGGTAATACTCTACTGCCATCCTGTTAATAATTGATGTGCTTCTTCTTGAATTCTTGAAATGGGCATCATTTTACATTTACATTTTGTCATTAGGGAGATGCTCTTATCTGGAGTGACTTACAGCATCAAGTTTTGCATTTCCCTATCTATCTTTTTTCCTATCCTAGAGCCTTAAACTCTCAGCATTTAATTGTAATGATGATGTGTGAGAATAAGCACCTCATCAAGGCTGCAGACGATAATTAATTAACAAATGCTTACGGAGGGGACTTTGCGGCTTCATGTAACTCATGCCCTTGAGTTGAATCAATTCCCTGAAAGATGCCAGCTGAACTCCAGTGACGGCCTAAGTCAACTGTTATGTTTCCCATAAGCCCCTGCTGCAACTTTCCCCAGTGGCTGAGGAGACCTTTTTCTATAGCATTGACAGGCAGGCAGAAACTCTCTATGATTTAACAAGGTGAGGACTGGCAGCGGGCGCATGGGCAGGATCGCTTTATAGCCGTGTCAATCCCCATTGTCTCCCAGCATGCACACCCACGTCTCGGAGGCCTGCAGGTACCCCCGGAGTACGCCGGCTGAAAACCCTCCGTAAGCAAAAGTCAGGACGCATCAGCTGGCCTGTCAATGGGATGCAGTGGAACCTGACAGGCAGCACATTGCAAGACACACTGTGTCTGGCACTCTGTCTATCACTCTCTCTCTCTCTCGCCCTCGCCCTCTCACTCGTTCTTTCGCTCCTTCTCTCTCCCTCTCTCGCTCTCGCCCTCTCACTCGTTCTTTCGCTCCTTCTCTCTCCCTCTCTCGCTCTCTTCCCCCACCCATCTCTCTCTCTCTCCTTGCACTGTGAGGAAGTGGCGCTCAGTGAGTGATAGGTGTACATACGTTTCTGACGGGCAGAGTATGATGATTTATGAAAAGCATTCTCTGGGTTGATGAAGAGAGAGAAGCCGTTCGCCTCCCGTCCCCGTGTTCTCATATCCAGCGCAGATGCCTGGTTCAGAAGCACAAAGCCTTGCAAAACACGTGCATGTAGGGTCACCTGTGCATGGAATAACCAGTTGAACACTCAGCAACACAGGGTGCCTGCTGTGGTTCCACTACCACCCCTGTGAGTACAAAGCAGGGTGGCAAAATCAGGACACCATGATACGCTGCACTCGCTCTTATTAAAAAAAAAAAATGCTCCACGTCCAGTGTTGTCGTTTTGCTTCCATCCATCCCCGCTCCTCCCGCGGGGGGTGACATCCTCTCTGGGCGATGTTGTGAAACCACGATCTCTCTGGCGCGGGCCGCGCCGCTGGGCTCTGACAGGTAACTCCCAGGACGGTCATTTCCCCCACCGTCGAACATTAATCCCACTTTCTGGCCATAAAGTGACTCATATGGAAGCCATTAGAGAGCTTGACAGGAGCCAGAGAGGGAACTGTGAAAGGCCTCAGCTTTAATTACGCTGCTTTTCCGCCTAGAGCCCCCTCATAGGCCATCCAGGTGCCATTAGAGAGGTCCCCCCGGCAACAAGCCGCATTTCGTCAGGAAGTCCTTCTTAATTACAGTTTTGCAGGTATCTGATTTCGCCATGACAATGTTACTACCAATGGCACAACAATAATATTGCAAAAAATATATATTCTGCAAGTGAGGCCCACATATTTGAACTGGGACTCATTACTTAAGGAATGTTATAGTCTATTCTGTTGTGGTTATGGTGAAGGAGGACAGACTGCAGCTCGGACTAAACAAAATGATTATCACGTCCTAGCCTGTGCTAAGGTTATGTCACATTCAGACATACCAGAAATATGCTACATTCTGTACTGCATAATGGTAAAGAGAACTACTTAATGCTAAACCTATATGATTTATTACCGCTGTCTCTCCATAGTCTGTACAAGAGAGCACCCAATAAATCTGTTTCGATGTTTGGGTTTTAGATGTACAGGGCCTGTAGATGTAAGCATTTCAAATGCGAAGGAAGAGTCTTAACCCCCTTTGAAAATTAATGACCCCAACTTAAAAAAAGTGGTCAGTAAAATGTAATTGTTATTAACATGGATGTGTTGAACGTCTTTTTTGAATGTGTTTTAAGGATCCTCAAAGTCCACTGATGTACCATAATCCTGAAAATAGAGCTTTTTCCATGGACATTTCAAAGTGGACTGTGTGTGAAGTGTCTGTGAAGAATGGGTCTGAAAGGATGCTAGCCATTGGATAAGAAATAGCATCTGTTTGATTTCTTAATATTAAATACAGGTGTATAACTGTGGATGCTGAACCAATTCTTTTTTGTGGGGCCACTGTCCTTTCCATTTCCTCATTTGTCATGAATTTTGAAAATTGATTTTTTATTGTTTTATACATTTCATCCTGCTGTCACTGGCGGAACATTAGCCAGCATTGTCAGATTAAGAATTAAACACAAAGTGCTACTGTGATTGAATGGCTGTAGGGTAGGTGTTTTGAAGCCAGCAGGTTCACCTCCTTCTAAAGAAGGTTAGTGCTGGAGCGAGTAGTTGGGCAAACATCCAGGCATTGGACTGAAGGCCCAGGGATTGTGAGCAACTCCTACGGAGTGGCACTATTTGCACTTAGTTAGGATGACAGTCATGCCAAATTCTACAGGTAGAAAACCACAATGGGTCTCAGTTCAGTGAACTAATTGCAGGAGTGCAGGAGTCTGGAGTTTATCCGAGTGTGGACATCACTGTTTGCTCCAGTGACTCTTTCAGTAAGTTTAGTTTTCAGCCGGTAGGGAACACTAAGAAGGGGATGCCATAGGACAGACGACAATGAAAGCTGGCTACTGTTACTGAGGTGCTTCAAAATAGCTAATACAAAGTCTCAGTATTAACACAACTTACAGTGAAAGTTGTGGTTGATATAAAATACTTATACCATACCCTTTTACAATCCACTCTTGCTACCAGGCGTTCTCAGTGGGAGACATCAACTGAAACAAAATATCACGTTAACATGCATTCATTTATTACCCATTTTGTCTTTAGTTCCAGCCAGACATTATAAAGAAGGTTCAGTATGCATCCTGTTAATGACAGACTGTAATTAAGAATGCATTTGACAATACATTAATAATACTACTACTGGAAAAAGCAACAGCAGAGCAGGTAGGGGAGAGCTTACAGTCTGATTTTATTTTACAAATGAAAAAGCTTATAGTCAATAATTACAAAAATAACAATAGAAATGAATGTATTTCCTTGTTATAAAACACAATGCACAAGAATTAGTACAGATTGTGAATACAGAAAAAATTAAATAAAATTAAACAGACTTGGAACTTGAAAACACGTACAGGACAAAAGGAAGAGTTTCATGAAATCAGTGCTTGTCAAACACAAGTAAAAAAAAAAAAACAAATTTGGCTTTTTTGGGAAGAAAATTAATTAGCTGACCAAAAGGAACAAGAAAATAACATTCTGGTATTGGATCCTTTTGTATAGCATGTAATTTAGCACAGATGGATTTTGACCTATTTCAGTGCAAGTGTTTGAAGTGTATAAATACAATTCAATAATCTCTTTTTTCCTACTCCAAGTGAAGGAGTGAACTGCCTGTCAACATAAGTACTGCACTTTTTCAATGCCTTTTCTACCTTGTAAAAGCAGGACTCTAAATAACTGCTGTTCTGCATTTTGTACAATATCCAGATTTAAATTTTAAACATATTACTTATATTCACATTTACAATATGTAAACTTCTATGTTGCAATTCCATTGACATATAATTGACTTTAGCCAAGTTTTTTTTCCCTTTTTTGTAGTATATTCGCTTCTGTCAGGCATGGCATCTGCCCAGTTATATTTTGGAGGGGTATATTCTGTACCTATACAGACCTGCGGACCTTGATGTGACCCACAGAAACAACCATGATGACCCTGAAGCCTGGCTTTCGGTGATATGACAATACAATATCATATAGAGTCAAGCCTCGGGGTCGTTATGAACATTTCCATCTATACCGTCTAACTTAACCTGAATACAAAGAATTCAGAAACAGAATCATATGGTCTAAAAGTAAACATACAGACTGGGACCATTTTCCAAGTTACAAAACAGAAAAAAAGATTGGGCAGTGTTACTTTGGAACATTGCTCTTTAGTGTGTGTAAGGTAAGGCAGGGTAAATTATAAGTTGTACAATGGTGTCATATTGAAACCAATATTTTGAATGGCAGTGCTATTTTCACAATCATGCACAGCATTTATTGACATATTGCCACAGTGACGCATTGCAGTGTTTGCATGCTGAGAGCTTTCTTTACAAACGTGTATGCACTGATTTAGGATTTGTACACTTGAGTAACTTTGGCGTTTTAGTACGCTAAAAGCTTTTTTTTTTTTTTTTGTAAAAGACTGTATTTACTATCTCACACATTGTTAGCCCCAGGAGACAACAGGGTTTTTTTAGCGTGTGCTGGCCTCGGATATAGCTGGGAGAGAATGTAAAACTTCTCTCGGTCCACCTGAGATTCAATGACAATGACAGTCATATCAAAGGACATAGCGGGCTAATCCAGTGCTGAAGACAGAGTTCCAGGATTTCGCTTTGAACGCCTGGTAAGGCATGGTGGCGTGTTCAGCTGTGATAGCAGATCTTTAGTTTGCCTTTTTCAGGGGACGCTTTGAGAAAGATTAATGCTTTTCTCTCTCTTTCATTTGCTTTTAAAGTTTAAGGCATGTGTGATATGAGAACGAAAAAAACACATTCAGTAAGACTCTATTTCAATATGCTGTCAGTTCATACCTCTCTATAGGGAATACTCGCCCCTCTTTTTGCAAGGGCCTTAACACTCTTGACCTCAAAGTACATTATCTTTTATCAGGCCTGGATTGCCATGGAGTATTTATAACAAGTACTGTTTTCACATACTGACCACTCAAGTTGGTGCATCTGCTCAAAGTAAACCATTCAACAAGAAAAAAGAAGCTCCCTTAATCACACACTAACACTCTAGAGGAGGCAACAAAGTTAACATTGCATACTTTGCATAAAATAATGACAACACCTGGCCGACACAGGGTAAACACGGAACTCCTTAATGTAAATCAGCAAGATATAAAATGCGAGGTCAGAGAAATGCGTGGGATCGCCTGCGCAAAGAACCTGCAGAGCTTTAAATAATTAAGTCACACCACAAAAGACAATCCCTGGACCAGCAAGTTTCAAAGAGCAGGGAACCTGCACTGTCAGCACTCCCCACGGGTCGTCAGCACAAACCTTTTCACATTTCAGCGCGCGCCTCTTGCTTTCAAGCTTCGTTAACGAGCATGGTCAACCACCCCGATCTCACAAAACACTCTCCCTGGGCCGGGCGGTGGCAAGTCTTTCACAGCTTTGAACCGCGCTAATGCCTCTCAGTGATCTGCCCTTTCCACATCTCACTGCTCCAACTGTGGCTGGAGTGAAGGGGGAAGCCACCTTGCATATAAGTGTTGTGAATGATAAAAGTTTTGGATTTCAACTTTTCGATTGAAAAGCAACATTTAAGCACTGTGGATCTTGTCACCCTCTTTGTTTGTGTCTTCCACAAGTACAACCTCTCTGTGTGTCAATCCAAAATGGACTACACAAAAAGAAAGGGCACTGTCAATAATTAAAGTGAGACTGTTATATGTGTTATTGACTGAAAGGTACTGACTATTGAGGAGAGCTATATGTGACTCATTTGGTTAAATCTAAATGTACATGTTGGGTGGAGCTTTTTCAGTTCATCAGTTCTGTCAGTACTTCATATCAAGAGTTAAAAAAGACACTTACATTTCATGTAACAATGGAAGATGAGTTCCAAATTTCTAAATTAAAAAAAGTCCAGAATGCATTGCAGCTGGAGAGCATGGTCTATCTTTAGGTGCTGTCAAGGATTCACTGAAAGCCTGTAGCACATGACAAATACCTTTTTACAACAGAGATATTGATGCCTTTCAATCCAAAACTTAATTCACGGGATCTTCATTAGCCTTTGACTGAGGATGATGTACAAGGCTGACGTTAATCGATTTTTCTATTTACATGCCATTTTCAATGAATAATGATGAGTCTTGTTGTTGGCATGCCATCTCCCAATGACCTTGTTCATCTTTGAAATCTAATGCTGCAATGATATTCAGCTCACAGAAATGAATTACATAGCTCAGGACATGGCACACAAATTCATCCATTGCCAATCATATTTTAATGCACCCTTAACCAGGGTTTGTGTGTATATCATTCTCTTGAATTGTTTGAAGGCAGTCCCTCCACAGAATTTCTGTATGAATGGAATGCAGAAAGAAACATACATTCATACATATATTACACAAATAAGAATGATAACAAATCTTAGATGCACTCAATGTTACAAGGCAAATGAGATCCAGCTATGACATTAGCCTACTCTGACAGAACTGGGGAAACGCTGACCACCTTCCAGCTGCAAATAACAGCTAATCTTCAAACCTCACCTTGGTTCCCATCACCTGGATGTGTCCTATGCCTAGCACCTAGTATTTGTCGCTCCGAACCCTGAATGAAATCAGAGATGGGGCAATGTTGCTCTAATAGGTTGTTGCTAAGCCCTACGATTGGTGCAGCAATAGGGTGTAGTGGTAAGGAGTAAGGCTTGTAGCCCACAGGCTGCTGGCTCAGTTCCTTGGTGGGTTGTGGCTGTTGTACCATTGATTAATAGGCCCTATGTGCATGATGGCGGTATGTTTCCTTTAAGGATGATTGCAAGGCACTACACCACTTAATGTATATTTTATTAATTACAGTTCAGCTCAGACTGTTTTCTAGTTACTGTTACTGGCAGTTCTGTGTGTTTGTGCTTGTTGCCCTTTTGACATGCATTCAATGCATCTTACCTTGCTGGTCTGGTAGGTCAATAAGAGCATCCGCCAAAGGAAGAAAGAAACAGATAAACAGACAAATAAACACAAGTACTGTTGCTGTTGTTCTTCTCAAGTATTAAAAACTCTTGTTAGAGTCGATAGTAAATTTGGTGTAAATTCAAAATCAATGTGATTGATTCTACCGCTGTTGCTGTCAGCGTATTGGAGATATTTTTAAATATGAAACTATTCCCCATTCCAATTTGCATAGTGACATTCTCGCTCCCCTTTTGCCTCTAATTATCCTATTTCAGCTTGAATGCCAGAAGCATGACACACATTTTCCCGGGGAATGGAGCTATAACTCCGCACCACGATTCCCCAAAATGCCCTTTGTCATTCGATATGCATTCAGGATGACATTGATGGCCTCTTCCTCTAACTTCTCAAGGGTGATACGCTCCACGTTATGTACTTGAACGACACCGCTCCGGTTTCGCTGGTGGAAAAAGTTTGTTTGCGCTTTCATTAATAAAGAAGTCAGGAAACAACACATAAACATTGCAGTATTTACTAAGGGAGATGTATGCTTTCACTGTCCCCTGGCACACTATAAAGGCTGTAAAACTTTGAATGTGGCTGATCCACTGGTCTAGAATTGAAAACATGTTGCAGAAGTAGAAACAGATATGAGCTGTGGGCATAACTCCTTCGGGTGCAGCCGAGGTTGAGATGATTTCTGAGTTTGAGTTTCTGATGATTAATCTCACTCACAACATTTTCTTATGACTAATCTCTCCACTATGAAGGTGGTACCAAACACAATGCAGTCTGGCTGAACACTGTGTTCACTCTGAAGCAACACACTAACAGCCATGTCGTCTTGGAGCCAGCCTACTTTAACAATTCTGCTGCGAGGCTTCAACTGTGCCTTACTTTTCCGAAAAGTTTATTATCTGAAATCTTGGGAAGCCAGCTTTGTGAAAGGAGATCTGTCCCTAGAGGCCAGGAAAGGAAATGACATCACGCTGTGATTCACTGGATTTGGAAAGGCTGCTTTTGCTCAGTCCTTTAGATATTGTTTTGTTTTTTTCCCCTAGTCACACAGAAATGAACCCAACTTCTGGGAAAGGCAAAAAAGATGGTGTATAATTATTAATGCAGGTTTATTGTCTAAGGACAAAAAAGGCTATTATTGTGGAATGCCATCTTCTTATTTTATGAGTTGTACCCTATGAAAGTTTTATACTTCAGTTTACATTTCTCACTTTGGTTTACCCTGCGGAACCATGGCACTGCAAGCTGTATATTTGACAAACATCAAACTCTAATTGAAACACGAGCAAAGCGAAAACAAACAAAGGTGGAAAATAAAGTTCAAACAAATCATTAAGTGTCACATATTTCAGCACACAATTACAGTCGACATGGAGTACAAACCGTGGGTGGCCAAACAGCATCTGATAGCTCCGAAAGGAAATGCGTTTTCTGTTTTCATTAGGAGCCGTGGTGTTGTAAGATTCTGTTCGCATCAGCTTTTCCTTCGCACACATCCCTCACTCGGTCTTCACCAACCGAAAATTGCACATCCACCCTGACAGCCACAAGTGTGGGTCAGCAAGTTTGTTGATATAACTTTGTTATGAACTCTACTATTCCCAGTACTGTTAAACCATTGAGAACCGCACAACTATGCTGTTAATAAAATGGAGAATCCATTGGAGGTAATGTACAATGTTTGCTCTTCCACCAGAGCAAATGGCAGTGCCATTTGAAAGATGTGTAATATTTCAGATATTACTATTTGTCCAGCTGACCTGGGCTGGGGTGCACACTGTCTAGAGTTACATCCCTTGACAACATGTACTGACCCCAATTTGTAACTCTTTTTCCAAACTCCTGTATCTTTCAGACTTCATAACTTTCTCTCCTGATCTTTAAAACGGCATCTCTTTCGGCACTGACACTGGCATGTTTGCCTTTGGAATGGTATATAGCATTAGGCTTGCCTCATAGTGTGGAAAGGGAAGCCCCAGTTGCTTAAAAATATTAGATCTTTCCACACTGACTGTCTCCCAAGGTTTGTATCCATGTGAATCTGCTGATAATGGCAACTGACACAAGGGTATATCCGCACAGTAGATGCCAGAACTAACCTGTTCATTGCCGTGTGGGTGTCAACTGATAGGGCCCTCTTGGGGACTAATTGCACTAATTGGAAAGTAATTGCATTGTCAGATTTGACAATGATATATTACCCTAGGTGATGTTATTTTTTGACTCCCAGAAGATGACCATAGATGCATCCTAAACCTCAGTACAGGTACAATCCAGCTGGTGAATATCCTGAGCCTAATGTCAGAAGTACATCACTGATTAAAGTTCCAGACCACAAATTTCACATTTCACTGAAAGTTCTGCAACATCAAGACTGTTCTTGTATATACAAAGGGAATACAAGTTTACTGATGCAATTGTCCTATTGATAATGTTAAAAATTACATAATCTTTCCTGGTATTGCATGAGGAAACTGGATAATCTTCTTCTTGTTCACTCTGAATGTTTAAAATATTAGACTGAATTAGAGAAATGACTGAATTAGAATTTTCTTAATCATCATAAAATTCAGAGCTCAACAAAAATGTATATTCTTGAGAATTTTGTAATCATTATTTTCTCTTCTCAGTCAGCTAACCAAATAGGATGTGACTGATTGATTGACTTCCATCCAGTGTTAAGGATAAAGAAAGCTCAGACAGAGATATCTTCATACAGCAGTGCCCTCAAGGCTTGTGATTATTTAATAACACTTCACAATTTTATCCCCTTTTTTCTTTGTTCAGTAAACAATAAGACATTCACCCCCTTTAAAATCAAAGGGCTGGTTCTGGATTATTCTCATCTCTGCAGAAAGGTGGTTATTATGACATATTTGGCAATAGTGGTGTCAATTTACTCTCCCAAATGTACTGTGCTCAGAGGTCACCGTGCCCGGAGGTGAATGTAACCAGTAATTTGAATTCTTTTCCATTAAAAAATTCACAACCATAGAGTTAACACTTCACTCTGTACAACTGAAGGTACTATAACCAAGCAACACACACACAAACTTGCACAGACGTGCACATGCAGACTAATTCAAAATCGAAACCCCCGCAGTTCTTAATGTGATAAAACCTGTCCTAATTAGTTGATAGTAAATAAGCTGTCAATTACAGTGACAAGTTATGTGTTCTCGTCTCTAAATTTTCCCCGAGAGATCAAATTATCATCTGTTGCATGTGCACCGATACCACCCCTCCCTAAAATCCTGTTCAGTCTCTGATCCGTGGAGCTGATATATCCATGGTCAAGGGAAACCTATCATTTCAGCATACATGTTTTTAGAAAAAGAATCTCTGCTCAGTGTCCAGAAGCCTTGTGTTCACTAATGTTCCTTGTTGTAATAGAATGAGATGGCGTCAACAACACTTAGGGTGAATTCACCAGCAATTGCACCAAGTCTCTTGGTTTTGTGATGTCTCAAGGTTTTGTGTAAACCTCCCTTATGGAAGTCTGTGACTACTCCAAAACTCCTACTTACAGTTCCACTCTATAAGTGTATATTTTATGTTATATAATTGAATTATAAAAGTTTATAGTTTTTCAATTGTTTAAACATTAAATGTTTTTAAACAAAATAATACTGTTCAAACTACATGCAGAGCATTGTAAATGAATGGATAGGAAAAAAAAAACAAACACTTGGAGAATAATGAGGTAAGGTGAGGGATGGAGCAAACAGATATAGGTGTGAGTATACATAATTGTACCTGTAGGTAAATTGCATTGGTCTTTACTCCAGGAATCATAGCAATAACCTCCATGAGATGAGACTTTAGCTGTGAAATGGCTGCCAAAGGGCTATTGCTTCTTAACCATTTCTCCAGGGGCAGTAGCCAAAGAGATTAAATTGCAGGAATACGCACTCTCAGCCAGCATCAGTATCCTATACTGTAGCTGGGAAAGTGTTTATTTTTCTTGATGAAATGCAGAAAAAAAAATCCCCTGCCATTTATTAATTATTTATTGGAAACTGGGAAAAACACCCGGTGTTCAGGTTTATTGTTATTCATGTTTTGTCTTATGATAATAAGACATCCACTATGAGGAGTATTCAGTGATTCCTGGAAGCGGAGTATATTTATTTGTTCACCATTTGCCAGCGTTAGAATTTCATGCATACCTACCTATAGGTGTCCTCCCATTACATTTAATAAATATACCACATACTGCAGGGCCTGATCAAACACAAATGTTCCTGAGGGTTAAACACAAGCTTCTCTGATCGAAGTCAGGATTCACACGCATTGGGAAAAAAAAATACCCCCTTTATTTGGAGTTTTATGCAGAAGGTGAAATCATGAACAGGCTTGATATGACTGTGCTGGCACGTCTCCAGCCTCAAGCAGGGCCAGAAATACATTGACTTTTTTTTTTTTGTTTCACAACGAGACTGATTTCGTTTGTCATGCAAAATGATCTATTGAGTCCTTCCATTCAAAGGGACAGTAGCAGTAATATTTATTGCATCACTAAAGTAAAAGAGCCTATTCTCAACTGTATTACTTCTCCTGACATGCTTTACTGTGGTGGATTTATGGTGGCATCTCTTAGAAAAATACCTATTGACATCACTGGACAGCTTGAAAGAATTACAAAAGGGGAATTGTTTTGCTCTGTAAAATTTGGTTTAGTTGGGCCTTTGTGTAACTCAGTCTCTCTTCCTTTTAACCTCTGAAGTTGATAAATCGCTAGCTTGTTGGCATTCTCAAGAGACTTTGATTTGACTTTTTTATTTTCTTTTAAAACTGTTTTGCAGTCCAATGCAAACCACATTTCATCTGACAGAAAGCATTTTAGGCTCTGAGTTAAGTTTGACTTTGTAAACAAATACATTTAAAAGATGAAAACTATATGCCCACATTACAAGCACGATGTTTATCAAAATGGTAAATATCAGTTGCTGGGTTTCTTTGAAAGTAGTGTAAAGAGTAAGCTGTCAGGACTGCCCACTTATATTATGCAATACATTATATTATACAGCATATGCATATATTTGGTCATTGATGACTGGCAATAAACAACCACACCCCTCATTGGATGCTTATTAAAACATTCTTGTATATGAATCATATTATAGTACAATAATCTATTTGTTCAAAATTATTAAAAGTTCAAAAAGGTTTGAGATGTCTTGACTAAAGTAAATCAATCAAATTTCGCCCCCTACTGGCAGGTTACATTCATAGCGCCTTCCAGCTGGGCATGCAGCATTGGTCTTCCAGAGTCGTAGTTCTGCAGATTCATCATTATTGATGATGTTCATGACAATCATTGAACTAAAGCTGGATGCTTTCTTATTTTGACTATTATACAACTATACGTAATGTAGGTAATGTATTGCTTCAATGAGTCCAAATTCCTGAACATTGAGCGCTGCCATGTCATTAAAGCGAGTATTGCAGTGCAGAAGCAAAGGCTGAAAAGGATGAATAAAAAAGAGGCCTGTAGTGAAGGCCAGTACAGGCCTCTTGGTCATTATTGCATGACTCAGTGCCAATGCATGGAGTTGTTCATTTGGATCTATGTTGTACACACTCCTTACAGATGCACTGATCTTTATAGCATGCGAATAAGATAATCTGGTGGATTCAGTGAACTGAAGAAGCTATCTAGATGATTTAAAGATCTGAACAGAAGCTGCTGAGGATTCATCAGACAAATACAAAAACAGAAGCATAAATTAAAAAAAAATCCCAAAACAAATATTACTAAAAAACTAAACTCAATGTTTTCTGATCCCGGTAGGAGAGGTCTGAAACATCCTCTGGTTTTCAGTCTGAGCGAGCGCATAATTACCACAGCTAATTGAGCTGTTAATTCAACCTTTGTCTTGACTGGATATTTCTCAGCTGGTCCCTTCTCCTAGGTCTTTGGATTTAGATACAGTTGGCAGGGAGCAAAGCTTACTTCAGTCTCTCCTCCAACTGTTCAATGAACTGCTGCTTCACAGCGGCTGTTTGAGCAGTTCTTAAGAGGAAAGCAGTTAAGAGGTTCTCAGACTACCTGAATAGAATTATAAAACATTTCCAATGAAGATGCACTCTTAAGGTTCTCCACAGGAAGGCACATTACCTTAACTAACAAATTATGTATTATGAACATGCATGAGCATTCTATAAAATATAAAAAGGCATAGTATTGTGATGTCAGTGTACAGTGACACCCACTTTTGCTATGGCATATTGGTCAAGGAACTAGCCTCCTAACAAGAGGGTTATAGATTCAAATTGAGGGCATGGTATGCATGAACAATCTACTGTACTTGAACCGTTTTAGTAAATGCCAAACCGCCAATTCTACAGTATATGCTAAAGCAACCAAAGTCTGTTAGTTATCCTGGATAGGGACACCTGCTGAGCACAAGTAAATACAGAGAAAACAAAATTATTACGAACAGTAATGCCATGAGCAGTTAACATCTATTGTCTAGTTTGTCTACTACGGTTTTCAGTCAGGCTGATGCAATGATTCACTCCTTTCGCGTGGGAAGGTCTTGGGAACCACTCCGTGTGTAGACTGAAAGGACAGCAACTCCCCATTCATTACTGTTTTGTTTACCATTAACATAATTACAGTCTGTTTCAGTTGCATGTAATCCCCCCAAACATTTAATGTGTGGGCATTTAATGTGTGTGGGTGGCATAGTGGTAAGGAGCAGGGCTTCTATCCCAAAGGGCGCTGGTTCAAATCCCTGCTGGGACACTGCCACCGTACCCCTGGGCAAGGTAGCTAACCCACAGTTGTCTCAGGTAATATTCAGCTGTATAAATGGATGGAAACTATAAGTCGCTCTGCATAAAAGTGTCTGCTAAATGGCAATAATGTAATGTAGTGTTATGTTATGTTCTCCTGAATGTGAAATTTCATGCATGCCCTCCTTGAATGAGAGAGGTGCTAACAGTGTGCAATTATTCTGGAGAGCATTGAATAAATGCAAAGTTGTTGGATGCTTAACCCAGCATTGTCTTCCTTTGTTTGGGCTAATTTGCAGCATCTCTCCCCACATCCAGCCTGGTCCTTCCCTCTCCCTGGGCATGGAGAATGAGATCCATTTGTCTGCAAAAGGCAATCTTTGAACTGAATGCACAGGATAAAAAAAATCTCATTTGGCACAAATGCTAAGAACAGACCTTATGTTAACTCAATAGAATATGCAATTCTGAACAAATATCTTGTAACTTTTGGCATCAGGTTGGAACAGTTGAATAATTCATACTGACATATTTAAAATACTGACATAAAAATACATTAATACTGGCATAATTAAATATGTCATACAGTAAATAAACTCATAAATAATGGAATGAATAAAATAGAATAGAATCAATATTTGACATTGATGCAAAGATGTTCCAACTATATTTTGTCCATGAGTGGACATGGACATTTTGGTTGAGCTTTAAATACAACAAAGTTAAAATAGAGCAGTGGTCACAATGTATGTAATACACCCTGTCATAAAATACTGCTATGTAATGATTTCTAATTTTAGAAACACTTTATTTAGAAAATATGTGGTAAATAATAGACTAATTTACTTTACTGTGGGTTTTGTTGCACGTTTCTAATTGTGGTGCATAAGAATTCCACTCACAGTGCTAATTATTTGTGAACAGTGGAGAAAAGGTCTGCTTTGCCAGCTTTTATATTCACCTGAACATTCATTTGATATGAAGCCATTTGTTTTTGATAAACCATGCTGTAAATATGCAGATGTTGGACCCTCCAAAATTGCATGGATCAAAGTTGTAGGAGGGGTTTTGATTGCTTAGCTCAACATTGACTAGAGGGTAGAACAATATTATAGTAGTATGGTATAATAGTATATCTAAAAGTGACTCCAATTTAGATGACAGAACTTGATGTGACAGAACTTGATGACGGGCAGCAGTGTAGCATAGTGGTTAAGGAGCAGAACTTGTAACCAAAAGGTTGCTGGTTTGATTCCCCATGGGGTCACTCCTGCTGCACCCTTGGGCACGTTCAGCTGTATAAATGGCTAACATTGTTAAAAACCTGCAATTAATGTAAGTTGTTCTGGATAAGGCTGTCTACTAAATGCCAATGATGTAATGTAATGACAGGAATAGAGTCTAGCTAAGATGAATACTTCCAGCTATATGTCTGTAGTTTTAGCCCCCCAAACATAATGAAATAATTAATGAAATTCACATTCATGTGGGCACCTGCCCTTGCAGAGACAGAGTTCAGTTTGGAAAAGTCCATGAAGTACCAAAGCCTCCCTCCCATCTTACTAAATTACCAGCACCACTGGGCTACACCACTCTCTCTGCGCAAAGGCTCCATCATCGTGCCTAATTCAAGCATGACCTGCACCTCCCGCTTCAAGCCAGGGATCAACCTTGCTGTCAATTGTCACAAGGTAGTGGGGCATGGACAGCCGAAGGAGGTGACAGGGAGTCCAAAATACAGTGCAAGGCAGGTGTTTATTACAGCAAGGTGCAGGTGCAGAGGTGAAGCATATATACAGTGGTGGAGAAAAATATATATACAAAAAAGGAAAATTATACAAACTGATAGACAGTGTTAAACCACATTAACACTGGTCAGCAACAACAATATATGAATTATTAAAAAAAACAAAAAAACAAAAAAACAAAAACATACACTACTCTCTTCACCAGGCTGTGCAAGGAGAATAGCTTATACATCGCTTGGTGTATCCCTGAATGGAGCATACTAATTTGCAGATAGGTAAATTCCTGTCTGGACACACAAAACCATAAACAAAACCGTGAAATTCGCCACATCATAGTGATACATTACTGAACACATAAAAAAAAAACAGTCAGTCTCATCTACACAGATGATACACAGACTGAAATCATTTCTTGGCATTTCTTGGTTATAAAGGAAATGTCCGCACTTATTCGGTAACCATCACCTAGAATTTACAATAGCACTGTTAAAGGAACACAACAGAAACCCCCAGGACCATATATGTTCTGTCTCCCACATATTGTCAAAATGAACATACGAGATGTTAAAATAAGGTGTGGTGGTAAAGTGCGATGGCAGCGCTAAGCTACCACGCGACAGCACGAAAAACTTTTAAAAATCAAAGTTAAAATAAAGCAGTGCTCACAATGTATGTACCCTACAGCTTGTCATAAAATACTGTTACATAACCGTTTCTAACATCAGAAACACTTCATTTAGGCAAAGTGTGGTAAATAATAAGCTAATTTACTTTGGTCTTTGTTGCACTTTTCTAACTGTGGTTCCTAAGAATTCAATTCCACAAACAACTTGATTGCTTGTGAACAGTAGGGGGAAAGGTCCACTTTGCCAGCTTATATATTCACCTGAACATTCACTTGCTGTGAAGACATTTGTTTGTGACGTTTGTGCAGTTGTTGGACCTTCCAAATTCCAAAAAGTTGTCAGAAGGGTTTTGACTACATAGCTCAAGACCAACTAGGGGGTGGAAAAGGATTATAGTGGTATAATAGTATATATAAAAGTGACTCCAATTTAGATGACAAAACTTGATGAGAATTGAGTCCAGCAAAGGCAGCTAATAACCATGCCACTTACAGCTATACGGTTTTAGTTTCAGGCCTCTGAGCCCAAATGAAATAATACATGAGATGAGCATTCATTTGGGCCCCTGCCCTTTGAGGCTTTCATCCAGTCTGGAGGAGGCCGATTTAAGTTCCGAAACATCTCCCCCAGTGCAATCCTTGAGTTCTGTTTCTGACAGGCTGGCACATCCCTTCTATCTGCTAATACATCACATGCTATCAAAGACTCTGCAGGTTCTTACAGCTTTGATAAACACCCTCTGCCTCTGATACAAATAACTTCCCGAAATTCTACATAATCTCCGCTAATATTCTTGCTCAATGTGCTGGTGTCAAAGGCACCGCCGGATTGTCAACATGACTCAGTGTGAGGTGGTGGAAAAAGTGGAAACAAACTGCAAACCCTCTGTATTTCTGAGAGCTAATATTTGTCTGAACTCAATTAACACCGCGCTGATATCACGCTCGTCAGTCTCAGATGCATCATTTTTTCCCCTGGTTTCTCAGCTTTGGAATTGCTTAACCTGTCACATCATGACTGCAGAATCTTTAACTCTTTTTAATCCTTATTAAAACCCCTATTTTTCAAAACTGGTATTAAAGATAAGATGAGCTCTGTCCCATTTTAGTTTTTGATGTGTATAATAATAGTTTACCACTCATTTTCGTATTATTCATATTTATTTATTTATTGTGCTTTCAAGCTCTTGCATTTTACAATACTTTTATGATTAATGCATTCTTTTGTGCATAAAATAATCGTCAACAGCCAATAATGAATCAGTAATGCATAATGATGCTTATATATATCAGACATATCAGACAGACAGACAGACACTGCAAGGCAAATGCAATGAGGACAGTGACGGCTTATACATAACCCATACAACCTGTATTTATTTATATGGGCATTCATAACTTTCAGAGAATGACAAATCTGCCTTCATGAGTGACAGTATTACTCACATCAGAATGACTTGTGGACATTGATTGGAACAATAAAGAGGATGACTTGTCTCCTCTCTGTTTAGGGCTGCAACAGGAGGGAGTGTTCAGGAATATAAGTAGTGTCTTAAACTCTCCCAGTCTGTCTCAATGACAGCTTGAAGACTTGGGTGCGGTATCTACACGGCTAATGGGGCCATTTGTAAATGGAAGTGTTCAAGGTGAAGTGTGGAGAGTTCCCATACCACACAGCGGTCTTTTCTGCCCAGTTCTATGCAAATGGGAGATAACAACTCATTTCATTTACTTGCCTGGCTTGACATTAATTCATTTCAAATATCGTAAAAGCAAAGAAAAAAATCCATATATGCTCAGCATACACCTATAGGACAACATTAATCTTCATGATGTTTTCAGTTTCGTTCGGCTAGCAAATCCTATAAAAATGCGGGATGCCGTACAACTCAGAGACTGGGCAATTAATTCAGAAGACAGCATGCAGTTTTAATTCCCTGCCATTTTCCAGTTCAAAAGCTACACAATTTGTGTATCATAATTTGCAGTCCATTGGCTAAAACTCAAATTAGCACCCAACATAAGTGTTGAGCTTAACTGCAGGATGATTTTATAATGTGTGTAAAAACACCCTCTTTAGCTGTGCAATTAGCAGCTATTTGCATGGTCATATATAATTAATTTGTCGGACATTAAATAATTCATAAATTCATGTCAATGTCATTAAGTTTCATGCACATGTTTTTGCAGCATATATCTGGCAAGCACTTCCATATTTGCAAGTCCCTGTGCACAGTGCAGACAGCTCTAGTCATTGAGAAGATTTGTCACCAGCCTTCATCCTTATATCTTCAGTGGTATCTGCTACCTGGAATTTGCATTGGAGGATCTGACTGACACCCGGGTTTAATTTTGTCATTGACTGTGAAGACCAGACAGAAATTCCGAGGTGTACATTTAATTTATGTCTAAGCTATAGGGCTTTGATTTTTTTTTTTTGTCACGAATGCTGTCATGAATGTGGTATGGGCTGGTGCTGAGGTTCTTCACTCAGTGATGTCATAATTGTGGTACTGCCTGACACTTTAATGCCCAGTATGAGGGAAAGGCAAACACAATTCTACTCTGGCATGTCTCCAGACAGGCACCTCATTTGAAATCAGACTCCCTCGAAAGCCGTCAGCGTGGCAGCCTTCAAATCGATTGTGCCCACACATTCCTCATTATGCAACACCGTGAAAGTCTTGATGTGCTCTTAAGTGCCCGTTGATGTCAGAATATATGAAGATAAAAGTTAAGAGCAGCGGTTCGACTGGGGAAGCGGTATTATCAAAAGAGAGGTAAATAACTGCGATTGATTACAACTGCAGAAAAGAATATCTTACTGGAAAAGGTCAGCATTATTAGAGAGGTGTATTGGCAGTTGCTGTGTTGTCCACTTTCATTTGAATCTATCAGTAAACTCTGCTTGCTCTTTAGACAGTGAAATAGAAATAAACAATATATAGTAATAAAAATTCACATTTTGGGGGTAAAACCTCTGCTTTTCTTGCTAACCTTATCAAGCAACAATTTGTACAAAAAGTCATCAGAAGGAACTGTATTTAAATTCATTTTATCACTGAAATAACCTGCAGTGTCTGACTGTCTCTGACCTGAAACTGCTGTTAGCTTTGAAATCAGACCTTCAGCCCTGCAGGAATGAGAGAGAGCTGCATGTTTGCATGTTTGCTCCGTGGCAACAGAACAGGGCATAGGCGTGATTTACGCTGGGGGCGCCGGTGGCATGTCCCCGCTACTTTTTGTTGTGGCCCATTTCGTCCCCACCACTTTAAAAAGGTGTGGGCACGTCAAACCTGTCGTTGTCCCCAGCACTTTTCAAAAAAGCCCACGGAACAGGGACATGAAATATCAGCCCATGGCCTCTGTAGCGTAGGGCGAGAGCAGTCACCCCACCTGGCCTCAAACCCGGGCCTACGGGGTACCAAACATGCAACTTTGACTGCGACACCACAGAGTCAGGCTCGTTGGTGCGGCAGTCAGAGCGCATACTCAACCGTAGTGACGGCACTCCGTCACACTGCCCTCCATTTTGGGAAGCGCTCCCACGCGCTTCACGCACCGAGGCATCCCTCACGCATCCCCCACCGTACTTCTCCCATCCCAGGGTGCCCCACTCACTGGTGCTTCACCCATCTCTGGGGTCCCTCACACACCGTGGTCAACCGAACCACAGCCTCCATGATGCATCTCTCTCAGAAGAACAGAGGGAAGATGAAGTGCATCGATGTGTAGACGTATCTTTGTGCTACAACACGTGAGGTGCCATATCTGCTGCATGAGATGAAATGACCGTAGCTTTGTACAGACGTTCCTGCACCAAAATGCCTTCTACAAACATAGGACACATTTGCAGTGTGCCCTCATAAAGCTGTGGACAGCTTTCCAGAGAGATTAAAAATAACAGAAAAACCCAGCCTGTTTAGGGAAGAACCCAAAAAAAAAAAAAAAAACGATTCCCTGACACTGGATACACAGATGAAACATTGGGAAACTGTGAAATGCAAAATGAACAGTAAGATAGACAAACAAAAGTTTGAAGACCACCATTAGATCACTGCATCAAACATGAGACCTCATGTAGATGGAGGGATGGCCGTTGGGGTGGACAGTGATCTTTTATTTACTGAAATGCTGGATGCTGTTGACAGTGCCTTTGTCTGTGTGCATTGCCTTTTGCAAGGCCATGGAACACTAACTAGTGTGGTTTATTTTGTAAAAGAAAGAATCTACAAATTTACATGGTTGTTGTTATTATGTGGTTCGTAAGATGCCTGGTGAGTTGCTCAGATGTCAGTGGTGTGGTGCCTACCCTTCAATTTCTGCCCACGTCATTGTGGAGCTATGTGGGACTTGTAGTGTGAAAAATAGGAGTTTGGCTTGTGTGCAAGTGTTTGTGAGGATCGCAATCATCTCGCTTCGATGCTCTTGCACAACTCCACAGGCTGGTGAGGTGAGACGAGCCTAATGTGAAATTAATGATTCCAGAAATGCATTTTACAAAGGGAAAAAAAGTATTTAAATAATAATAATATGACATGCAGATGGTAGGCCAAAGTGCTATTGGGGACAGGAGAGTGGAACAAAATGGAGAGGGCCCCACAATCCATCCTGGAGCTTCAGCAGACATCTGGGAGAGAGAGACCAACTGTTGCCACAGAACCAATGCAGCCAATGCATAACTAGAAGGTGCACAAAACACCTCAAGTTCACAGAGAAACAGATGAATCACTCAGACCATGGCTATGTGACCCCTTTACAGATGCATCTGTGCTTAGCTGCTGAGAGAGTGCAAAGATTGAGATGACCAGTCAGCCTGCCTGGTGGAATCCAGAGGATATCCAGTCACTTGTTTTCATGTTTCCAAAAAGAACCTGTCCTCTGCAGGAACCACATTTTTTTTTGCTTCATGCACTCCTGAATTGTTATTGAATTGAATACAGCTTTTCACACCATGAGTGTGTACAAACACAGACCCATAGTGAATACCATTGTGGGTTGAAGGCAACCTAATGTAGCCTTTGTACACACCTATGACCTTACAATTGCATAAAGTGGGTACAAAAACTGCATTTGGGACCAAATATGGATGTATCGGGGACAATGTGCAACTCAGATGAACTGTTCCGGGGAAGTCGGTTAAACAGGTGTTCCAGGAAGACTGCTTGACAGCCACAGTGAAAAAAGGATAGCATAACCCAGGAAACATTTAAGCGCTTGACTGATTGTGTCACTCTTGAGCAAGCAAGGGCTTACATTAAGGCGTTACGTTCATGAGGTCACACGGCTGACAAGGTCATGGTCATTGTTTGGAGTAGGTCTGCTTTCTGAGTGGGAAACAATGATTTAAACAACTCTTGTTCTCCTGGCAAGAGAGATGCAGGGCTTCAAACCTCCGGTGACTCACCATGGCACAGACACCTACAACAAAGACAAAGGGCCTCAACAAAGTGCCACAGAGAATACATGATACTTTGTACCCCTGGAGAGGACATGTGACAGCAAACACAAATTCAATCTGTAGTAATCTGGGATTTACTTATTTTTCTTTGATTTGGAAAATCCCTGAATTCTCTACTGTTATGAAGTGCATCAAACCAGAGAGACAAACGTAATAATCTGTATTCTCTCTCTGACTGCACTGCAAGACTTGTAATACTACTGCAGCTGAGGGAATATAATATTTTTTTTTCCTAAATAATATAGATCATAGATAAATAATACATGTGATTTATAAATAATACTCATTCTCTTTATTCATATGGATTCTGTGGGGATGAGGAGGTAGGGTATTACTTAGTCAGCTGTAGTATATTTACCATGAAATAGTTTCATAAAATAGACTGGATGATGGCACTTTTGTTTAATCGGAATGTTATGTGCAATATGGTAACGGTATCATTGCACTATAGTTTTATTCTTATCTGTGCATTCCAGAAATTAGGATAGGCACACTACATTAAAATATGGAGAACTATTAAATTGCACAATTTGTAACAGTTTTTAACTTCCAAGATTTTTAATACTCAGAATGTTCTATTTTGCCTATTCTGTAACACTCAAGATGTGTTTTGGAGAAATATATGAGAGAAAAGCCAATAATAAGAATAAGATATCCTTAGTAATAATAAAAATCCTAATGGTTTCAAAGCCTGAAAGTGCCTGGCTGGCATACTGTTTAATTTTTTTTCTTGCCAACTGAATAGCAAAACAACAAGCAAGTGTATTTACAAGTATGAATGTATCAGAGACAAAGTCAGTGTGGTTTCTGAGTGAAATGTTATTGGGAATTCTGTTAGAAAAAGTGTTGCGGTAATCATACTCCCTGGGGGAATTGTGGCTACAAAAACAGATTATAAATATGCAGAAGAAATGTTTGGAATGCCTAAAGTAAAAATCTGATTGTGAGATTATAGTATTTTTCAACTTTTGCTGCAGACCATCTTGAGAATTCTTAAGCTTGTAAAGAAATACCATACACCTTTTCCCTGATTCCTGCTTTCCAAAAAAAAAAACACATTTTGTGCTTCTTAGCCTTTGCTTTTTTTTCCTCCTTTTTTCCTTTATTCATATTTTCTTGCTTGACAAACAAGTACTATACAATAGTACAAAGCACATTTTTCCATTGTATACCACACAACAATGTCTCGCTATGCTAAGTTGCCCATAAATACATGCATGGCAAGTTAACTTGAACTTAAAATGCAGAGGAGTGCAAAACAGCCTTCTACTTGTCTGAAATTTTTTTGTTTGTATTGATTCTGTTGATGGTATGTATAGACATTGATGGAAATGTCTATGTGACCAAGAACTCTGCAGGGCTGAACCCCAGGGGTACACATCCCCCCTAGCTGTGAACAAAAGTTCTGCTTGTATCCTGTTCTCTCCACTCAGAAAATCTGCCTACATAGCACCAGTTATTTCCTGGTTTGCTGAAAGCCAGCATGCTTCATCGATTACTCAAATAATTGCTGAGACATTTTTGTTTTGTACTGCACTTGTACGTGAAAACCTGAAAGTAGGAAAAATAAATAAATAACCGGAATGTGAATTATGATCGATGCAGAGACATTGGCAGAAATAATGTTCCTAAGCAAGCCTCAGACATGACAAAACTTTCAATTAAACGAAAGAAAACTTAATGCCAAAAAAAATTAGAGGAGAGTGTGGGATAGATTTTAGGTATTACTAGTTATTTTAAAGGCAGGATCAGGTCACCTGTAACTTTGGGATACAGTTTACAACAAGGTGAATTTGCATGTGAAAAAAAGAGGCATATTCATTCCATCAGCATGAAAATACACTGATGCCACTACAGAGAACGGTAAACAGCCAGAGATGGATTCTATAAAGGTAACGTAGACTCTTGTTTTTCTATGAAGACTTGCCTGTGACAGCATCAGGAGTATCTTAAAATTCAATCCAAGCCGAGTGCATTAGCTAAATGACATGACCAGCTACCTAGATGTGTTTGGGAATACATCAAATTAAAAATACATAAAGTGAGTTGCAAGCTAAATAGTTTTACACCTCTTTGGTCAGGTTATGATACTGAGTGCAATAAAACAGGTATATAGATAGTTTGCTACCAACAGAGTATTTAATATTTTATACAGAATCGATACAAATGAAGATGGTCAAAGTATCAAAGAGTTTGTTGGGTAGAACTAGCTGAATTGCTTTTTGTCTGATGTCTGAAACCACTAATTATGATGGATGCTGTCAGAGTAACTTGAATTCAGCAAGTATTTCTCTAGAATATAATAGAATATTTCAAAAGAGGGTTGTGTAAACATACTGGCGGACAAGGTTGGAAGATTAAACTGACTTGTCCCAGTACATACCCTGCAAATATCAAAAATGCTGGTGAGTTTTTGCAAATGATGTAAACTTGCAGAAACTTCAGTTTGCCCAGTGCTAAAAGTGTTCAGAGCATGAATAAAAAGCATAAATATGTGATAAATGTGATAAATACATGATAAACATGGAAGGGAAAACAGGGCGTGATGACATTGCTGATCACAGTAAACGCACAAGGGTAGATACTGCAGAAGTGAATGTGCAGTCTAGTTTAGGGTTTGTTTAGGGATAGGGTTAGGAGCCAGATTCCTCTTCTGGAGTAATGAGCTGAGCTCATACAATACAATGACACAAATTAAGTGCGTGGTAAATATATTCTTCGATGGCTTTGCATAGGCAGAATCTAACGCATGAGATATGCAACTGTGCATATTTCCTTAGATGACATTGACCCAATGAAGTTGCAGTGGTATGAACTGTAACATTTACCAAAATCTGAGAGGAGCAGCTGAGGTTTTAAAATGCAATTTGCAGTACACATGACCCCACAACACCGTGACTGCAGAAAGGAACATGATACCATTGCTGATCACAGTGAAAACACAAGGGCAGATACTGCAGTGGTGAATATGCAGCCTAGGTTTTTTAAAGGCAATGTCATCCTTGGACTGAAGTCCAGGCTGTCTTCTTGACGCGAGCAGATGGTAGCGTTTAGTGTTACGTCATGTGCTACAGATCCAGATGCGGGTGATGCAATGGGAAAGCAATTGTGCCATACTAGGTTGGCCAGCTTCAGCTCCAGCTCACAATAGCCTGACTTAAGAAACCACATAACAGGATGTATTGGGGGAAAAAAATGTTAGAAACACTGGATATTATGTTGATTGAGGCTTGAAAATTCTGCCAATCCAAGGAATCACTATCTACTCATACCTACTTGTGTAGATATTAAATAATCAGTTTGACACTTCAGTGAAATTTTATTCTTTAATTTGATCATCTGGTTACTATCCGCCCATCTCATTAATAACACCTGTGGAAAATTAAGGAGAAAAAAAAGAAACAAAAGCATTTGAAATTGTTCTTTTTTAATTTTACAGATCTGAGATCTCAGTCATTTCTCAGCATGTTGTTAAGCACTACACTAGAATTTTAGGGGATCAAATCGATGAGCAACAGGTAACAGCTGGTTCTGATGAACACAAAGTGCTTTTCTCATCATATTTGCCTCAGGGAATCACTGAAACCCATTCTACCTCAAAGTCGGATAAATATCTCATTGTGATATATGGTGTGTGGCATGTATTTAGCAATGTTTGACATTGACATCTGATTGCCAAACTAACTTGGTCCTGCCTTCTTTTAAGCATAATGAACCTGAAGCAAGTCATCAATATATTACGCTTAATTCAGGGAATGAATTTTTCTCAGCATCGTCCAAGACAAATATAGTTCAAGGTTAATCTCACTCTCTCCTCCTACTAATATTACATCTGAATATGACTTCTCTGCCTTAGCTTAAAATAAAAATAATTGTTGTTTCTTGGGAGCTTGATAATTGTAGCAGCTGTGTTCTAATATTTTTTTTTAGAAATATGAAGATGAAATATGTTTGCTAGTATTTTTGGACAGATGCTGTACATAGGCAGAGTTTCAAAGAATGTTTACATTTACAGTATACATTTAACAAATGCTTTTATCCAGAGTGACACACAAGGCATGTAAATGCATATGGTAAAGCCACATTCTCAACAATACAGTACTGTACTGTATTGTACAATCAGAAGATGCCACAGAATATTGGAATAAAGATGTAAATGTGACAGTATGCTACAATAAAAAGTTCCATAGTTTAAAAAAGACTAAATACAGTGCTAAAATAAAAAAAATAAAAAAAACAAGTGTCACAACAAGAATGTATGAATCAGCGCTTTAATTGCCCTAACACTGACTGTTGTGGGAAACGTTTCAAAGCTACATCAAAAAGTAGAAAATGCCTATGAACTATGAACACCCCCTTGATATTTCTTTTTTTGTTGCAACCTTGATTTTAGTAGCCTTACAGACAGTGCATTGAAAGTAATGAACATAATAATCTAGCTTTGAGGCAGTGGAAATGCTGTAAAGATGCCAAAGAATGCCATTTGCTTTTCACATAAAAAGCTGATTATACTATACCGCTTGACCTACATGGGATGTCCTGTTTTTATTTATTTTACTTGTGCTGGTTTTCGGAGACATTTTTGTGTTAATAGGGATAGCTCTCTTAAACTGTAAAATGAGGAAAGGAATCATCTGTGAAATAATTGAAAATCCATTTAAGAAGTTTATCCCACTTCACCACAGAAAGTTGTGTGCCTCTGTAAATACATTCAGTGCATTCAGACATGGGCTTCTTAAGATCCTATTGGCAGATGTGTGTTTGGGGCAGAATTTGCCCAAAAAATGAGGTGAGGGCATGTTGCTCCAAAATAGGCTGTGTGTCATTATTTTCCAAGGTATGCGTATTCTGAGTTGATACTGCAATCTGCTTTCTCTCTGCAACCCTCCCACACTGGAAAAGGTTGAATGAGTATTGCACCACAATGGCCATTGTTTGTAACAACATTATTAGTAACCAAACATGCAAAATTCAGTTAAAAAACATAGAAAACCAATTTTCTATTTGACATATATTGCATTGTACGTTTGAATAATTTCACCCCATTTGATAACCCTGCATAACTAGCCTGTCATTGAAATGTTTGATTTTTTTTATTTCTTTAAACACAGCATGTTATTTTCTGTCACCTGAAACACTGTAAGACACGTTTATTAATTAATGTTCAACTCAACCTGTCGGACACATTAATTCAGCTACCCTCGTGTTCTCACCGGTCACACATGCTGCAAATAATGTCCCCTGTTGTAAAACAGTAGCTAGCTAGCAAAGACAAAAGGAAGCACTTTTACTGTAACATATCGCACCATAATGCAGTCATTTATAAAGGGAGATCGAGGTGACAATTCAGATATCTATTGACAACATTCCCTATGGATTAAACAGTAGCTAGCTTCAGACAGTGCACAGTACTGTCAAATAACTGACACAAAATAGCTGGACAGTCTTTCCAACCACTTTACTAGCTTGGTACCTAACTAAATAGGGGTCTGGAGAGCAAACTACTACAACCCCTTATCTTTAAGGGACTTAATGGATCAGCCCCCCGCTACATACAGGACATGATCAAGGCCTACCAGCCAGTAAGAGCACTGCACTCTGCTACCTTGGGTCGCCTCTGTGTCCTGAAATACAAGGGCAGCATCTCTCGGACCCGCCTCTTCTCAGTACTTGCTCCATGCATTGGAATGCATTTCCTCCTGAGATTCGTACTTGAAGGGTGCCTTCAAGAGAAAGCTGAAAACTCATCTCTTCAAGCTGTACCTCTAGTCTACCTTCCTATCTATCCTATCTGTTCCTATTTTCTATTAAAAAAGGCACACTACACTAGTTTAGCACTTAACTCAGTATATTACTGACATCTTGTAATACTTCTCAATAACTACTCTTAGCGTAGTGATGCACTTTTTACTTCACTTTACATGACTTTTTACTTCACTTTACATTACTTCTTAGCATAGTGATGCACTCTGGGTAAGAGTGTCTGCTAAATGACATAATGCAATGTAATCTGTAGCAATGACACAATGTAATCTATGGCATTTATCGATTTAAATTACGTTAAATGCTCATGACACATCACAGCTTTTGTGAGGTCTGTGTTCTAAACGTCATTGCTCTACACTCAACCTAACCTAAAAGTTGATTCTCAGTAATTTAAATCGATCTAACTAAATTTAGCTCTGTTTTGTGATTTGAATTTTGTAACACAAGAAAGCTATAATGTGAAACATTTCAGAGAAAGCTTTGGGATTACTTGCCACTTAATTGTTCAAACTGCCATCCTTGTTAATTAAAAAACCTCATACTGTAGCTTTCGCAATAGCGCACAAACTACAGACAATCTGCGCTGTTTCGCGAGGATAATCATTTATTCTATTTACGCATTGGTCTCAATTATTCTGTGAACTATTTGTTTTATTGTTAATCAAGGAGGATAAAGGGGAACAGGTTGAAAGTAATGATAGATTTAAAGATAATGTTTAAGCCTCCCCTATTTCCAGCTCACCAGCCGCCACTGGTACAAATACAGTTGCAAGCAAAAATTGCATACTGGACAGTGCACAGTGCCATGGGAGAGCTGAAACTATTGTCTCAAAACAGAAAGCATTTAGGACCATTTTGCAATCTATTGTCTTAGCTTGTCTGAACCATTCACTAGACCAGCGTTTCCCAACCCTGCTCCTGAAGGCACACCGTCCTGCATATCTTCTATCTATCCCTGCTCTACCTACCTGACTGAACTCATCAGTGGCACTTTTGATTAGCTGAGCACACCTGATTTAGTCAAGCAGGAAGGATACATAGAAGATATGCAGGACAGTGTGCCTCCAGGAGCAGGGTTGGGAAACACGGCACTAGACCATGGACAACCTCCTTTTCATCAGTGTCCATAGGGTTCAACCAGTTTCTGCCATTGCTACATGTATACAAACTTCCACATTGTCTGTTGTTTTTGCTTTGTTATAGTTTGAACTATGTATGTGACGGTCTTTTTCCTTTTCAAAAATAAAACTATTCGACAGCCTACTGATGTTTGTACAATTTTATGCAGAAGTATTCAAGAGGTTGATCTTGGTCCCAGAACTGCTTTATATTCTATTCGCTCAGCTTTCATAATTAAAGAGAGTATCTTGTGACTGCGTTCTGCAATAAGGGCTAATAACTCTATCGGCCACCAGGCTCCAGGCAGAAAGGTATAGTTTTTCAGGGCAGGTGCAGGTGTGCAAGCTAAGTGCAAGTTAAAAATGCTCAAGGCAAGAATGTTCAAAAAGATTGCTCAGCTCCCATAAGTCTAAATTGGCTCCTAAATGACTATTCCATTAGATGACTATTGACTATTTTGCTAAAAGAAAAAAAAAATCCCAGAATATACTGATTTAACATGTCATTTTATACATCACAAATAGAGGACAACTGTACGTTTCCATCAGTGCTGCCTCCGTTCCATCCTCAGCATCCACTGGAGCGACTTCGTCACCAATGTCAAGGTCCTTGTGCAAGCGTGCAAGGTCACCAGCATGTTGAAGACCCAACCACGCTGGGCAGGACACGTGTCCAGAATGGAAGACCACCGCCTGCCTAAGATTGTTCTGTACGGCGAGCAACAGAGGGGCGCCCAAGAAGACTGCCTCAAGTCTTCCCTCAACGCCTGCCACATTGACAACCGTCATTGGTCAACTCTGGCTGCTGACCGCGAGGACTGGAGACGCACGTCCACCAGGCTGTCTCCTCCTTTGAAGACATTCGCAGAGCCACACTGCAAGGCAAAAGGAGCAGGCGGAATCAGCGCAGCAGCGCGGTCCCCATCACCTCTGACCGGACCGTCATCTGCGGCCGCTGCGGCCGGACCTGCCGGTCCCGCGTCGGACTTGTCAGCCACCAGCGAGGCTGCAGCAGGTGTGGACAACCACCTTCTTAGATCTTCGTTCACGAAGCCAGGCCGAGAAGAACATCTGTGGGTGTCACACACACACACATGCAGTGGGGTTTGTGCTCGAGTGTACACCTGCAGTGGCCAGCTATAGTGGAGAGCTTATTATTGTCATTTAGCCATTATGTGTCCTATTGGTTTGCTGGTGTCTCACAGGCTGAGATCACTCTCTTTTCATCTCAGCACAAGTTTCAGATGATGGGCACTATGGGCTACACTCTGCTTTTCACCTGGGGGTGATCAAGAACAAAACAAAGGAAGAGAAACAGAGAGAGCCGCAGAACCGGATAAATCGTTCCACACTATTTCCTCCCCAGTTTTTATTGAATTCCAATCTGTACCTCACATTAGTTATGAACTGTGACATACTGTCCTGGCAAAGAGAACATTGCCTGTAATAATCGCTGCAACCCAGTTAGTGGGGCCATTAGGATAATGTAACAATTCTAGCCTGTAACCTTAGCTAAAAAACTCCAGCTTCCAGTGGCAAAACTGTTAAAAGGTCAAACAACATGTTATTCATTCCTGTTTTTAATTCTTACCTCCTGATCTTTTTAGTAGATGCACATCCAATTACAAAGCACTTTCATTCAGGGAACGCAATTTGCTTTTATTAATAATTTTATTAATACAGTTTATAAGATTGCAACTCAGTTCATAAATACAAATTTTATACAGAAAGTATAATAAATTTAAGATTGTAACTGATATATTTTCATCTCATTATTACAATGCTTTTCTATTCTGTTTCTGTATTTTGCATAGAATGTGCGAGGCTCTTCTTCATTTGTATAATGGTTAAAACAAGTAAAAGAAAGAAGGGAACAAACAAACATTAAAAACATTGACCTCAGCCTCGCAAAAATGTGTTAACCCACTTTTCCCAGGCAGGTAATTTTGGCCACAACTTTGTAAAGAAGACACAGTACACATTCGTGAACTAAGTCAAGCCACTACACTGCAACACATATCAGCTGAATGTCACACCAAGGCAACAAAGTGTAGCAGTGCCCCCCCCACCCCTTAGAAAAAAGAGAAATGAAACAAAATGAAATAAAAAAAAACAACCCTCCCCCATAATATCCTCTTTCAATCTCTGTGGACAGATATCCAGATGTTCATTGTACCAAATTATTCAGTTTTATTTACATTAATTTTGTACACATGACAGGATGACATGCAGTTTCACACCCAATGCCAGGTGCTGAAGTGCAATTTTGAGTGATGTTCTCATGTTCTGTACATATTCTTTACATTTTGTGCTCCTTCTGTATAAACTGCTATGCAAAGAATGCCTTACCTATGACGTAACACATTTTTGTGAAGCCTAGAGCAAACTAAACCGTCTCAGTTCTCTCTCACACATAAAACTCATGAAACAAACCTATCATGCTACATTTTTTTTAAAACACTCAACACATGTTTATGTTAAACATTTAAGCCTTCATTCACAAAACAAGAGAAAAGAAACCATTCTGATGAACTAATTGCTCTTTAGCCTTGCGAAAGGTCTGCATTTAGTTCAATCTAATATTACTGGAGGGGTCTGTGAAAGAACTGATCAGCAGTATTTGGATGCAATGACAAAACTCGTATATTCTGATCATAATCAAATCCAACTGAATTGAGAGGCCCATTTAATCTCAGTTGATGTGGATAACATTACACACTCATCCTGTTTTTCATGTGGATATTCTGATTCTACCTAGGGTGGATTCGCTTTTCTGCTGCAACCTTCAGACTGTTAGTGTTGCGGGGACTGTACAAGGAATAATGCATGTTATGAGAGCTGTTTCAGCTGGGGTATAAACGTCACGATAAGGGCCATCCCAGCGCGACCGATGCGAGGAAGTGTGTGAGATCGCCTGCAGTGAGTCGGTCCCCATGTTCCCATGTCCCCATCTGCCTCCTCCTGCTCCGTGTGCCAGTCAGTCTGTGAGCTCACTGAGACTCCTTTTGGGCATTGCGGCGGCAATCAGTCCATCCCCCCGTAAGGAGATTTAATTAGTCTGGGGCTTCCTCTGATGCACAGTAATGCTACTCAGCCTTTTTTTTTTCCCTGAAACATGTCATTCCCAAAGAATTTCTCATTTCCCTGTCTCATTACAATTGGCCATGACGCAGATCACACCAAAGGGAAAGTCTGCAGTCTACTGGAGGTGTTAGCCATGTGAATGATATAATTAATCTCATCGGCTGGATTGCGGTGGCTGCTTATTGCAGAGATATTTAAATGTGTTACTTTTGGCTTTAACTTGAAAACCTGCTCTGTTTATGCTATGGTTAGCATCAGCATATCATAAAAATGCAAACATTGACATGAAAAGAAAAAAAAACGCTTTTTTTAAATTTGAAAAGCAGCAGTCTCACTTAAAACAACTCCCTCGATGTGATATTGCTACAACTATTCGGAGGCCATATTACTGGCTGCTGATGCCAATAATGAGGTTTAGGAAACACATCTGTATCGTTTCTAATCAGTTCAAACACATGGGAAGGTCTTTCTGATAGAACAAGGAGAAGAGGGGAGCTGTGTGCAGCTTCATTACTGCCATTGATTCAGTTTGCTGAGGTAATAGCCACTGGCACAGGAAGAAGATCCCTGTGCGTGCGTGTGTGTGTGTGTGTGTGTGTGTGTGTGTGTGTGTGTGTGTGAGAACTTGTGTGTTATAGAGGGAGATACAGGCATATTGCACAAACAAAATCAGTATCATGGTGTTAAAATCGAAGCTGTTACAATACTCTGGCACAGATTCTGAGTATGAATGCATTTGGCTGATGGAAATGGTTGTAAAATTAATGCCTACACATTGAATGGATGGGAGTGTTTTAAATGTGACTGTAAACTTGCTCTTTAGTTAATGTACGCACATTAACGATCTTTCCTGTGACAGTTCATTTTAATGTCATTTGCATTTGTTGAAATTAAAAATGAATGAAACACATGAGCTTGGGTATGGAGGAACAAGTATATTTATGTAGAGGACAGTGGAAATTTTGCCATATTGGTTGTTAAAACACAAAAAATCCAAAACTTTGACCCCCATGTGTGCACTGTTATGAGAGTGATTGACAGCTATCATGATCATATGCATTCCATGGCAATGAGCGATTTGCCAGTGAGTAATTACCAAGAGGCGAACTGTTTCTGTGAATGAATTAAAAAAAGACAGAAATAAAGTTGCAGAAGGCAATATGGAGTTTTAAGTCACTTTTTTTTGGCTCTGCACCCAACTTCCATTAACCCCTTTGCATCAGATCACATAACTGTCATTACAGTAATGTACATTAATTCATGTAGTCATGCATGTCATGAAGTCTTCAATAATGAGCTACTTTGATAGTCGTGTAAGCCCCTCCAGTTTTTGGTTTGAGTCTCTGTTGTTATACATCACAAAATGCAATGGATGAAAGACAAAAAAGAAAGATAATATAATATAATATAAAAGCTCTTATTAAAACACACTTTCACACAACACACAAGGAATGCAAAGATCGTCATTTCCCAACTGAAAAAATAAAGTCTAGCTTTCGTTGTTACTGTTCCCTTTGGTGTGACTATTTTACAAAAATGGAAGTGTCAAATAAAAAGTGTTATTTCAACGAGCAAACTTTGTATACTGTAATCTACATGCTAACCTACAGAACATTGTTTTAGCATTTATGTTTAAGCACATTTTGTCTTTTCTTTGACATTGACTAAAAAAAAATTACTTTTGGGAGGATATTTATCTTCTATGAAAATATACAATATAACCTGTGATTTCTGCTTGATTTAGACAGCATATATATGGTTATGTATATTTACACTTGAACAGTATAAAAGACGTGATGCTCTGATGGTGATTGAACACTAACATGACCACCATGCTCAGATGCCGATTTGTCCCTCATAAGAATCATTTTCTTACTTCATTCAAAACCTTAATAAGAAGGAGAGAAAGTAGAAAGCTCTTCCAGTTGTTTTTTCTTTTAAAAATGAGATCCTTGCATTCCTATGACAAAAGAAAACTGAAAAAATGTACTCTTTGACAAAAGTCAGTGATGTGCTTCTCCTTGCCACAAGTGCATTGAAATAAGGCACAGGCACAGTTCCCCTCTTTGAACAGAGTGGGTCGATTCGGTTCTGTTCCAGTACGAGGAATTGTTAGGGTGACCACCTTGGAGGAACCACAGGATTTTAGGTTACTTTGTGCACAAATATACATTTGTATACCTTCTTATTGAGTCAGTAGGCATGTTATGACTGAAGCCCACCTGAACGTGATGTGTAAAATTCCTCTTTTTATGGGCTCAGGTCTGTGCAGATGTCATCTACTCACCACATGACAAACTGCTCTGTTGCATGCAATCACAATACATATGTATGAAAAATATAGAAATATGACAGTGGCTTTTAGATATTGGATGATGTGCATCTAAAACACAGGTTGATCTGTCTTAAGTAACATTTTCTGAAAAAAAAAACAAAAAAACACAAAATCAAGAACAGACAAACAAAAAAGCAAAAACATAAATCCAAGTAATAAACTTAGATCAAGTGGAACAAATGCATGCTTCTTCTGCATTGGATGAGATGACACAGTGACCACCCTTCAGAAGAATGTTCTGGTATCCTTCCCTTTCCCTCGCTAGAAGACCAGAACAAAGGTGAAATAAATGTACTTTCACCGCAAAACAGTGGTGCGGGTGTGCTGCAGTGGGGGAATGGGGTAGGGACGGGGGAGGGACGGGTGGGGGGGGTGGTTACATGGTTACATGGTTTTGTGATTTGTTTTATGGTGATCACCCTAGTGATTCTGGTACTGAAACCGATTTCAGATCAGCGGAGAGAGAGATGTCACTTGGCGTGTCCCTCTGCGAATGCTGGGCAGCTCCACTCAGTTCCTGTCTGATGGGAGGTGGATTGAGGGGGGGAGGGGGTAAGCAGTTTAGAAGAGCAGGAACGCCCCTCCCCCTCCGGTTTGCGCGTGTCCTCTAGAGGCAGACACTGTTGCTAATTTGGCAGGTGGAGCCCGTCCCGGCCTGGGACAAAAACAGCTTTCCGTTGGGGCACACGCACACCTCGAACACAGTCTGCCTGGTTGCGGTGGGAGAGGCCTGGCCCTCGGGCAGTCTGAGGAGTTTAATTCTGCTGGCATCCAGAGTGATCTGGAGAGACAGGGAAAAGGAAGCAATGCACACACACAAAAAATCAACATCTCATGCACATTTGCTGCCCCACATTGTTTCAATGCAGATTTCACTGAGTAGTCAGGTTGTAGAAATCACCTCTAATAGCATGTATTTCATTATATATATATATATATATATATATATATATAAGTTTTCATTATATTGTGTTAGTTTTTTTAGCACCAGGCCTATGTATAGAGTACATATTGTACATATGTGTGTATACAGTACACACAAGTGTACTGTATATGTAGTGAGTGTTCTCCTCGTTATGGTAACTGCCTGTTGTTCAACTCAGAGAATCTCATTCTTTATTTAGGAAACATGGCACATGTTGTTGACTATGCCCCCTGCCATTGTGGAACTGCCAATTGCATACTAACGCTTGTCTCATTGCGATAATCTCCGTGCTCTTGCAGGAGCACTGAAGCGAGAAAAAATGCATTCCTCCAATACATTTGTCTGCAGCCAATGGCTGTTTTTCCACACTGTAAGTCACACAGCACGCCACAGTGGAGTGTTTTATCCTTAGAGGGTAGGTGATTGTCGTAAGCTGATGATTGACACAGCAGGGATTGAACCAGGGCCATAGCACTCAGCTTGCACTGTAGACAAGCACCTTAACCACTGAGCTACCCAGGAGCCTGATATGTGATGTGGTTAAATTCAACAATTAGAGCAATAATATCAAACCAATTGTAATGTTCAATATGCATGTATGTTATCTGTATTGCACACATGTGCACGTCAATGGATAAGAAACCCAATATTATTTCCATTCTAGTACATGTTGCCTTTGCCCATATAGTAGCAAATAATCTCTTATGAAACTCAAAAGCGCAACCTGCCAGACAATGAAGCGGCCAAACCATTTTAGCAATAACTCCTGGAACACCTACAACATCACAAGCCGGCTATCCGAGTCCCATTTCCTGCTCTCTCACTCGTGGGACTCTAAAAAGTTTGTATTAGCGGCGGCTCGGAGAAGAGCTGCTCGAGATATAAAAAGGTAAGAGGAGCCATTACCAACAGCCTGGGGGAAGCATTTCCACCAAATGACCTGGAACACTTTTAAGCAGGAGTCTCAGCTGACTTCTCCAGACATCTGTTATTGAGCAAATTTCCCCATAAAAAGCGAGAGGTCGGGGATGTGCGATTCCTAATGCCCAAACCTCACAACTAATTGAAGCGTTACTGCTGGGACCAGGGTGCCAATGGGATGGTGTGAGTGACTGCCCTCTACAAGCAAAGGAATAGGAAGTGGAGGGAGCTGGGAATTCTCTGTCTTTTTTTGGAGGATGGTGTTCTTTTTAATTAATCTTTTTAATTTCAAGGGTACAGGACGTATCTGCAGTTCATATATTAAATATATACTGTATGCAGTACTTATCTATGCTTACATTAGTTTTACAGAGGGCATTTTGAGTGTCCTTTGCATGGGCATTTTTTGAAGGAACATTCCGGAATTCACAGTTGCTTTACAGCAGTAAAATAATTCACGCAATCAACACTCTATTGGCTCTCCAGGGCTGAGATGTACAGTATAGTTGCATGTGACATGTTTGTGTGCCAATAACGGCAGATGGCTTGATGGAAATATCGAACTGTCTGTGCTCAAAGCTGAATGGACAAGCTTTCTAAAATGTCCAGCTTGCCTTGTGCAGCCATAATATCAATGCAAGCCAATTCTACCTAGAAAAAAAAAATTAGAATGATGAATCAGGTGAATGGGGCCCATACCTCTCCGTCCTTCGATTCCAAACGCAGCTCGTTTCTACAGGCTGCCTGGATGTCCCCAACCTCTGCAAAGATCTTAACTCCTTTAGGGGCCTCCATGAACAAAGAGCGGGTTGGAGACTCAAGTCTGTAATAAAGAAGCGACTGTTGTCATTACCAAAAACATATCTTTATACCAGCAAAAAAAAAAAAAAACCCATTTATTTAAAAATAAATAAATGCATGTGTCAACCTAGTGCATAAATATTATTCCCCTCCTCAGTTTCAGACATTCTGCAGCAGTGTTTTTCTGCTTCTTTTACCATGATATAGGTTAGGCCCATTTTGGAGTGATCTCGTTTCACAAAGCCAATATGATCAGTCAGAGCATCACTTATCTCAGTGATAAAAGGTATCAAGCAGCGTCTGGGAAGAGAAGGCAGCTTTGGATCAGGGCTTGCTCTATTGAGGCCGATCTGTCTGTTCATTTTCCTCCTCCTGGCTTTAGTCAGGATTCAGCACAGCTTGACAAGGAAATGAAGTATTGATCCGATGCCATGACAGATAACAGCTAGGGACATTTATATTCAAATAAGTTTCAGTCAGCAAAACCGTTATGTACAACCTAGTTTTTTCCTTGTATAGATGTCTTCCTATATTAAAAATACAGCTTATATATTTCATTGAAGCACTTGTGGGGTACTAGTGGGGTACAATATTACAATAAGTGGCCATAATACCTGTGTAGCCACACTGTATGCAAGTGCACACTAGAAAACTATACTTCACTAACTTGTATCATATTGCATACCTACACAGGATGGATGTAGGAAGTTTACATTATGGGAAATTTAAAGGTTAGGTTTCCAAAACAAACAGCAACAACGTTAGGTAGCCCCAAAAATCCAAGTCTGGTTGTAGCAATGGTCAAGTTGTAATTACACTGTAATCAGTTTTTATGTGGACATGTAGTCAGGTATAACAAGTGTTAAAGGTTAAAATGGTGTATCAGTAAGGGGGTCTTTGAGGCTGCCTAATATATATTCAGAATGTCTGGGACAAATGTAAAACTGCCTTATATCTGTAACTTGTAATGATTATTATCATCTGAATACATATGTTGTGTGTGATGTAAAATATACAGTATGTAAATACACTTACTAGTTGTTAAAGTGCTAATGAATGTATCACTGTATGATAGTGTCTTATGAGCTGGGCATCATAGTGTGTATGATGCTTAAATGAGAAATCAATCAATTGATCAATATTTCAATCAGTGCATTAAAGAGAATTTATCTTTAACTGTACAGGAATAGACACTACTTTGTAATTATGCAGGTACGCTATTTTACAAAGTTCATTGGATTGCAATCCATGCTTTCACATCAGGCAGAATTTCAGATCTTTAACCAAGACTTGGGTTGTCAAATCTTTCATGTTCCAGCTAGTGTGCATTAATTTCCACAAATGGAAAAGTCTAATGAAATTTATTACCGCGATTAGATGGTGATGGGCAGTTTTATTAAATGCTTGTGGGGTGTTAAAAAAGTGACAAAAACGCTATTGAGCGTGATAAAATGTTACAGACTATTTACCTAATATCTGTGTATTACCTCCGAGAAAGAGGGAGGACTGCAACTTATTACAAGTTTAACGTGATGCATCTGCAATTCTGTGTGATCCAGTATAAACCCACAACAGATGGGAAAGTTTGCAGTTAAGTTAAGTTTGCAAAGTTAAGTAAAGTTAAGTAAATCCCAACATCCATCTGAACAGTTGCTTTAAATTACATTTGGATAAAAGAAACCAGACCTCCCTAAATATAGTCAAATAAAAGGCAAGAGGAATACTTTCTTCATACTGTGAATGAACCTATTCAGTGAGGACTACCTTTATAACCTGCAGAGAAATAGCAATACAAGCTTATGAAAATTACATATTTCTTTTCATTTCGGAGCATAGGAAAAAGTGCAACTTATAAAAGTATCTTATGATTTACATTACAGTGTGTAATTCTTTATTTAGAAGCTACTGTGCTAAAATGCATAAATATGGTGCGGCATGGCATTCACTTATGACTTGGCAAAAGAGCATCTACTATTGAATATCTTAAAATCCCCTCTTGTTCAGTTCAGCTGGTCATAATGTTGTCATCATCCAATCAGAGCCAGACAAAAAATGATTTCAATGGCAGCCAATCACATGCTTTGTCTGGCTCTGACTGGATGACGACAACATTATGACCAGAATTTATCCCCACCCAGAAGCCCAGCCTAATGCCTGCTTGTACAGAACTCATTCTGCAAGGAGTTAAAAGAGGACCTTATGATGACCAATGGATTGTAGTTCAGGTTCAGATTCCTTATAGACAACCAGTCATACTTTTTGATATTACCTCCATCATTTAATGTCCAGCACATTGTATATGTATGGCAAATTAATGCGACCACTGGAAGTTGGTACATGAAAATAACTCATCTGGAGAGAGCAGTTTAGATCATTGTTTTAGTCTTGTTAAATTGGAAGATTAACATATTGGGCTGTGTGAGTTTTGATCTTTTTACAATCACAGAAGCAGAATAATCTAATTCTATTGTGTTGTGGTACAAGGTTTACATTATTGCAGACCTTTATTATTAATGCCATTATTTCTCATTATCCTATCCTAAATGTAGAGTCTACGAAGTCATTCCAGAATGTCTCAGTATTTTGTTTTCATATTTCGGAAGGCTGCAATGCTTAGTCATTGTTTACTTTTGTGGAAGGATTATGTGCTTTATTTGTTTTTATGCCTTATGCGTGGTATTTGTTTTCATTGACAGCATAAGGTCTGCAGTGAGAGGACAGAATTCAATTCAGGAAAGGAACGACACAGGAACATGAGACAGGCAGTTACCTGTTCAGAGCAAGACATATGGAACTCCAGAAAACTGCCCTGTTCTCAAATGGTAAATACTTTGACTGCTCATCAATTTCTTAGATTGAAATGGCTAAGGAGTATGATATTTTGTGTAAAAACAAAGGGTGCTGTTTTCTGGCCTCCTTCATCCTTCCATCCTTTCAAGGGTGTTTTTCCTCAAGCTGGTCTTGCTTGCGTGCTATGGGAATATGTTTGAATTACATTTGATATGAACTGTAAACAATGAGCTTGTAGTAAATGCTTAATAGTCAGATTAATTGCTCAATTGAAGTTGCTTATTTGATTGTAAAATTAAGCAATATCCTCCCCTAGAGGTGACACAGATAAACCATTTTAGAGTAGCCCCCCCCCCCCCCCCCACCCCCACCCCCACCCCAGCCCCCTCAGGTTTACAACCAATCAGCCACTACTGGTCTGCACACACTGTATTAGAAATCTATTCTCATTTACACAATGTACGTTTGAATGTTTGTATCAGGAACATTGGCATTGTGCCTGTATTACGGAATGAATTGCATTGAACAAGTCATAAATAGGAGAAGAGTGCACAAACAGCTTAAAATAAACACAACAATTGCACAGGGCACATTCTCTTCTGAGAAAAAAAAACCTCATTCCTGATTGTTTTAAATAGAACAGAAAGCAACTGAATGCCATCTGGGGTAGGATAACCTCTTCACTTTCCAAGATTAAGAGCTACTCTGTTCCAGATGTTTGGAGTTTAAGTAATTTAGCTAAAAGCCTCATTGTGGGAGCGTGCAACATTTGAAAACCTGCTCAAGCAACTCTGAGGTGAGCAACTTTCAAAGAACAGAACACTTAGAAAAGAACAAGAATAACTTTTTCAAATGTCTACAGTACATTTTATAACTATAAATAACTTATTTAACGTGTTTTGCATGGTATAAAGTGAACGTATTTTGCAGATTTTAGTTTAGACAATCTGTATACTAATTCAAAGACCCTGTCCTAGCTTTTTTTTAAATACACCAAGAGAGAAGCAGAGGGGTGTGGGTAGGAGGCATTCTGCTTCTTGGCTTGTCTGGAATATGTCTATTGATTAATCTAACAGTGATTTGGACCAAAAATCATTCCAATTAAGTATATACCTAACAGCGGTCTCCTGCAGCCAAATGCTGACAAAGACAAAAATGTAGCTAGTTTATTAACTGTACAAGCTGTCACACACACACACACACACAAACACACACACACACAGATCACTGATCATATCCATTTTGACTTTTATAGGGCCCACCAAATAGACAATGCATTTATACGATCCTTGCACTGTTCTGGCACAGACGTGCTTCTTCCGTAAGCATAATGGAGAAAGTACAGTAAAAATAATGAAAGAGCAGTACAAATGAGCCAGAATAGAAAAAAAAAAATATTGAGCTGAGGTATGTGAGAAGGAAGCGGGTTGCTGGTGGAATTGGAATTTAAATTGACACGCATTTGACTGAAGCCATGCTGAGCTCCATAAATCCCCAACTAGCATATTGTGGAATAATGACCCAGTGAAGGTTTTTGAGCTTCAGCTTGCACAAAGGGTAAGCTCTGCTGGTAATTAGAAGTTAAACTTAAAGGCTATGTGAGGACCTTTCAAGTTGGTCGGCGGAGCCTATCGACACACCCTGTTGATATTGCTAAGCAGAGGGAGTTTTGAGGGTGGGGTCAGGCTAAAACACAGCGCCAAAGCAAGATGAATTATGTTGATGGCAACCAGAAACCTTCCTCTGGGGAGATTTTTTTTTTGATGAATGTTGATTATACATTTGAATAAAATGCTCACAATAGCATAATTGTAATAATAATAATAACAGACATAAATTTATAAAAATGGTTCTGCTTCATTGAATAAAGGCTTTGAGCTCTAGTGCAGTGAAGTCCATGCAGAGCAGAAAATGGCTAGAGGGAGTTTAATATCATGTGACCTTACTAAACTTCTAACATTATTGAGATGCCAGCGAACCGAGTAATGTGGTGTGCTTTCTAACACAAAGTAGTTATTATCCAGTGACTACAACACATTTTTTAAATTATGCCTCCAGTGTAAAATAAAAGAGTATGTTCCCATTATTAAAGACCAATCACCCTGTCTCATCTTAAGCCCTGTGGACCAAGTTACTGTAGTTGTATACACAGAGATTAAGATGGATGAGTAAATTATGTGTGCTTAGACAACCGTAAAACAGACCCCTGAATATGATTCTTTTGCAATGATTTCATTTATAACACTTAAGTCAAATAGAACCTCCTTATCTCTTAATATAATTGAAAATATTGAATTTTTCCCTCTGACCAGAACATGGGAAATTAAGTAAGGAATATTATCTAACTTTCAGAGCTCTTCATTCAAAAATGTGTTTTTCACCTGAAGCTTCTGTTTGAAGAGGGGGGACATTTTGAATAACCAACATTTACTGTGATAGTAACAAGGAAAGAATTACAATATATTTTACAGGTCTTAGGAGGAAAGAGAATCTGAGTGAATGAACATGAACATTTTTGTGTTACTGTACTATTGCAGTGCACATTTCTGGTACCTCTTTCGTACGGCATTTATATGTAAGCTAGCCGGCAATTGTCTGATGCCGAATATGTACTAAAGAGAAGCATTCCATGTATAAATGTGCTTTCTGCTTAATAAGCCACAGAGTGAGTGTTTTAAGATCCCGAAAATAAAATGGCTCACTTTTCAAGATCGCAGCAGTTGAAGATACAAAGGGGTCGTGGGAAAGGATTATTTCCTCATTTAAAACACAAAGACCAACTACCCAGCTTTCATAAACATTGTATGTTAAAAGGTTGCCTATTAATACTGCAGTACAGCTGTGGCAGTTTTGTTGGGTTATATTGCACAACCATCACAACCAACTGCAGTTGTACTGAAAAATAAATGTGTTTGGCCCATTGCGTGCCTGCTCCTAAAAAAGTTCTTGTGGCTCTATTCACTAATAAGTACTCTGTCTCTTTGATTGGTGCTTTTTTTCTACAGTCATTGTTCTCAGATCTGCTTGACTTCCTACACAGTAAATCTATGCAACATGGTGGCCTATGTTAAGTTCCTATGACCTCGACACTTCAAAGTCCAGATGACGAGAGACATTGCTGCCCTGTCTGCACAGTGCAGAATTAAAAATGTAGAACATGTAAAAATGCGTCCTGAAAAGGGGAATGAGAAGGAAGTCGTATGGAGAAAGGGGTGGGAATGTTTTGCAACAGACGGGGATGTGTAAGGACATTTGATAACCATGTTTGAAGGTGAAAGAAAACCGGAGAGGCACGCTGCCAAGTTTAATGAATATACTGCTTAGCAAGACTAATCAAAGATAGATGAGCGGTCTATGCAGCGGGACACAAAATCCTCCACAGTGAACATTTCTGCAAGGAAATGCAGTGCGATTTATCTCTATGTTAAATTCGACCATCAATATTGATAAACTTTATGGCAAATTGTTCCTGTTATACCAGTCATGGGACACCATACAATTGTCTCAAATCTCAAGCAAACAAACTTAACTCTTCAGAGCGTGCAAACGTGGATGAGCTGGCCAGTATCCAAAGAGCACTGCCTGGTGCAGTAGCCACTTTTAAAAATAAGTAATGACAGGTAAGCATTCCATAAACAGATAACATAAACATTTATTTAACCTCACTTCATGGACTTGATGGGCCGACTGCCCAGGAACTTAATAGGCTTAGCCCCCCTCACCAAGCAATTTTTTGTTGCTTTTCACTTTACATTCACAGTTATGGTTAAACTCACTCATGATTGCCCTGCAAAGTGGCCTCAGTAATAAGTCTAAAAAGGGTTCAAACATCAGCATTACCGACACCATTGATTTCAAGAGCCACCGAGTGTTTTCTTTCAAAGGAGCATGCAAAACCAGTCGTTTTTAAAGCCTAACACCACTACTTTCTTCTTTAAATCTTTAAAACGTGTGTACGGTCGGAATCTGTATTCTCAGTAAAGCGGCGGCTTGTCTCGATGTGGCCCGCGTGTGCGGGGGGGGGGGAATGAAACAGATTATCAGACACAATGTTATTGTGCGGCCTGCATGCCTTCCTCCAATGGCAGAGTTGACTAATCTGTCACTTTAAAAAAATCAAATTGATCCCTACAAGGGTGTGCGGAGAATAATGGGATGCCGGCGACAGGATCCGCATCTATCCGGGACGGAAGGGACAGCCGCCCGCCGCTCCACCGGCAGCTTTTCATACATAAATGAGCAGAAGGGTGTCATTTGCTTCAACCAAGTATATGGAAATGTCACCTGGGGAATGGATGCTTAAAACAAAGACAGCTCCTTTCCCTTTTCCTTTCATGCCACCTTCAGTATATCTCCAGCTGAGATCAAAGGTTAATAACTTTTCAGGCTTCCTTCTCAAAATTGCTACATTCCAAATACGTTGCAAATTATATAGGCTTTGACCTAAGGGAGGAATCACAAAGCTGACTGTGTAAATTTATGCACATTTTTCAGAGGATGACATATTTTTGTCCTTCACAATGACTCCTAATAATTTGTATTCCTACTCTGAATGGTTAGAGCTAAAAACAGGTTCCAAGGAATACTGTGGATTGTACTTATTTGCATAACATTTATACAAAACATTTATTGAACAAAACTGTTCTCATTTTAATTTTGAACCATACTTATAGCTTACTCTTTCAATATCCTGGTACCATTCAGTGATGTAAATGTCACTTGAATTATGTAAAATGGATTGACTTGGATGTTGTTGCAAGGTCTCATTTTATTTATTATATTATACATTCATTTTTTGTGTTTTTATTTGAACTGACCCTACTCCTGTATTGGACAGACAGTACAGTATTTCATGAGCAGTCAGCAATCTCCCTTGCTGGGTAGTGGAGTTGATTATTTCTAGTGAGCTTATGGTGAATTTTATGAAAGAGAACCCCTAGGTACCAATGACCCACACCATGTTCTGTAAATTACTCAGATAAATATACAACAGGGTGGGAGTTCGCTTGACAAGCCAGGGTTGTTTGCAGTCTGTATAGGAACTATGACCTAATTGCAATGCCATCAGGGGCTATTCTGAAAACCACTACAGGCAGCATTTGTTTTAATGATTACAAATGTCTCTGGGATTACAATACAATGGTTGTATAACCATGGATATTGAACAGTAAAGAAATGAGATAATGGCAATCATTGCATTATATATTGCTCCCCAAGAATGCTTTTCTGCTGAAAACTACTTGGATAGTTGCTTTGGCCTCTTCTGTAATCGTTCTCTCTTTATGTAAACCACTAAATCCATCAGATTCGTCAGTATGTCTATCATACTTCAAATACAGAAAGCCCGAGTCCAATAAAGACTTCCTGTTGTTTGGTGAGACATCAATTGAACACAGACATCTCCGCCAGAGGAGGCAATCTGAAACATTCATATCATATCAGGATGTGAAATACAAATTGCAATCCCTTTGAAATTGTTACCTGCCATCATTTTCGGTGCATTTGAAAAAGATTAGATTTTACTCGAGCTTCACTGGATTTTTGTCCTCCTCTAAAATAATTGGATATGTCAAGCTATGTTCATATATGAATTGGCTACTTGTCTCATGAGAAACATCAAAATAAGTTCTTTCTTCCAACCCTATATTATATGGGCGACATAACTTTTTACCCTATTCCATCAGTAAACCTTTAAATTAATACTTTGACGGCTATTGTAGATGATTGATGACTTCTGCTCTATCTGACAAAATCATTCTCTGAAAATATCAGTATTGTCAATTGATGAAAACAGGTTTGTGATGTTCGAAGTAGAGTTAAACCATGTGCAATCTTACAGCGGTAGGGTTGTGAAGCACAAATTATACAGTAAACTGTCTGCAACATACGATGTAAGATCTTGTCGGTGCAACTTGTTAGGTTATCCATTTGACTTTCTATACCACTGCGCAGTGAGATCCTCCAGTCTTCACCACTCTGAGACAGGGGTGTCCAAACCTCTCCTGGAGGGCCACTTGTCCTGCATGTTTTAGATCTCTCCCTGCTTCAAATGATCAATTCATTACGAACTCCTGAAGCTGCTGAATAACAAACTGATCATTTGAATCAGCTGTGTCGGAGCAGGGAGAGATCTAAAACATGCAGGACAAGTGGCCCTCCAGGAGAGGTTTGGACACCCCTGGTATAAGAGGTCAGTTCAGGAACATTTCACTCTCAGCTGAATGCATTGCGTGCTTGTTTGTGTTTGTTTGTTTGGCTGTGTGTGTGTGTGTGTGTGTGTGTGTGTGTGTGTGTGCATGTGTGTGTGTGCATTGTTGTTGCTTCATTAAAGATGCAAGTCCTGCACTGGAGCTACAGCAATGTTCTACTAATGCATCTCAGTGGTTTGATTGATGGATGTCAGATTTTTTTTTTCCTCGCTTGTCAAAATGATCCTGATAACCCTGCTCACCTGTCTGTTGTGTGGCATATTATATTCTGATGGGGAGCAGGTGAGACACTGTACCTGAATCTATCATCTGAGAGTGTTCCAATGGACCGAGGGGTGGGTGGGTGGGGTGGGGTGGGGGGGGAGTTGTCCTTATCCCCTTATGGCAGTTATCATTCATTAAGCCCGGCAAATTTGCATGGCCTGCCACGTCTCATCCACTTGCCAGTATCACCTCCTCTCTGCTGTTGGCATTGTACTTCACATGTTTGTTTTAGTTAATGAGAATCTACTTTAATTAGATTTTGATGAGCATCCGGGCATTGATCAGGGGAGAGAGTGGCTGTCCAAAAAGGCGGTGCCAAGAAAACATGCATCGATCTTATTAGTCTGCGCCCGCACACACAGCAGTGCAAGCCTCTCATTTTAAATCATGGCAGCACTGGAGGAGAAAATATGTTTATTTTCAAATGAACAAAAAACCTTGTTATTGCAGCAAAAATCCATTCTGCACAACACTGAATTTTCAAAATGGCCAAAACAGTGCCAAAAAATAGCTTCCATACCAAACTCTGATGGAGAGCTACACAGACCGCCTTTTATCATAATGCACATTATGTTTGAGCTAAGAACACTTTGACCAAAAACAGCACTGTGTTTGGATGCAGAGTGTACATGCTGTCCTTTCTCCTTGATTGTATTATTCTGGTGCTCCAAAGTATTTTAAACTGCTTTCTCAGTCTTCTCAGGCACTGGATTAGACATTTGGTGCAGCTGACTCATAAGTATTTCTTTTTCACCTGTCCCCGGTCTGATCATGTCGTCCCGACACAGCTAATCTTACTGGTAATGAAGGCACCACCTCACAAGCAGTCATGTGTCACAAATGCACCTCTAAATGTGTTTCCTTAATTATACAGCTGTTTGCATGTTATACTTCATCAGATACAATCATGGATGTCAATAACTTGGGTGAGTGCCTCATTTAAAAGGCTGTAATCCAAATCAAACCCTCCCTTGCAGTAAGATGACAGAAAGAGGCTCATAGGAGTCTTCTGCGGTCTTCTGTTGACCAAACACACAAACCTTGGAAAGCTCACAACGGACAAAGGTAACTGTTAATAGTAAATATGCTATCGAAGGGGGAAAAACTACAACTCACTCTCTAGAGAGCAAAAATAACACTGAATCACTACACAAGATGACACCATTCACTGCAAAGAGTTATTGAGCAGACACCATGGTGGAAATACCATACGTGCATACAGGGAGACTGACCGTAGCTCCTTAAAGGGTTCAGCCCTGACGTGAGGCGTTTCTACAGAGTTGCTGAACACGGCTCCCTCTGCACCTGAAATGAAAAGAAAAGCAAAGCGTGAATCCCCGCTGCAGTCGGTCAATACCAGACAGTGATATGAAATCAATGGACATAATCTCTGGAGTCATCAATCCATACGTCTCGGCAGGGCTCGCTCATTGCGTTACACAGTGAGTTATAGTGAATCGTGGCCTCCTCCCTCTGAATAAACAGGGCTATAGCACAGCTGCTGCATGGTGCTGTGGTGTGTTGATGCTGCTGAGGCCTTTACAACGGGCCTTTTGGTTTGCTTTGCCCGGAGTGATGTGGTGCCCCCTGAGAGCATTGGATTCCTATGGTTTCTCAGGCCTTTTATGACGTTGCACTGTGACGGACAGGCACTTCACCAAAGGAGAGAGCCACAAATGTGTTCACAAAACAACCTACTTTCCCTGACAACATGGGACATACATATTACATGCACGCAAGTTCTGTGAGTGAAAGTGGGAGTTCTGCCTGCAGGACCATTGTTGATTCATGGTATATTCATATAGGAATGGAAAGATTCTGAAAGATTGCCCTCTTTTCCAGCTCTGAACTCTGTAGGCGGGATCCTTGAATATAACAATTCCAAATTGATCCAACTTAATGATCAAGATGACCATTGACCGTTGTAATGTAGCAAAATCATTATAATGCAGTCATTATGGATATGTATATTTCTCTGCATGCATTTGGTGCTCCTATAAATTACAATGATGGAATGTGGCAAGATGATGACACATGTTTTTGTTTATGTTATTGTTATTTCTTCACATCTTACAATGTGTTTCACAGTAGCCAGTATGTACTCTACTGTAAGTTAAGATGTATCTGTTATGACCAAAAACAGATGAATCTAATAGTTTCAGACTGCAGACAAGGCCAAACACACGGTAAAACACTTAAAGCCATATTAAGCAGCTTGCACACTACCCCAACAAATGCCAACAAACGCAAACATTCTAAAGTTTGCAGTTGTTGGCATTTGTCGGTTAGCAGACTTTAGAATGTTCAGAAACCAACTGCCAGTTCTACACTGCCCAGACAGTGCCCGACCTTAGCTGAGAAAAAAAATAGTCTACAGTAAATAGCAAACATCTGCTGGCAAAAGTGACTCTGTCTATAGAACACTATTGAATGGGAAGCAGGCTGAGAGACCACAGATACAGTGCAGTCAGTCATTTCACCTGCATAAACCTACAGAAAATGAAAAAAAATAATAATTTCAAGTTCATTTACATTATGCCTAAACACAGTTATAATGTCCCCTTCCTGTTCCTAATACATTTAAACTCACACAAGGTATGGTTACAAACAGGAGTGACAATCGGAAGAGTTTAGTCCTGCTAGATGCAGGTACTGAATGAGCATTCAGTTGCGTTTTGGAAATTGGTAAGTGCAGTTTACCACAAGGTGTCCTTTCATTTGAGAGCTAAGCTGCACCAAGCACCTGCACTAAGCTCCATCCAGAAAGTTTTTCCACAACAGCAGACATAATGTTAGATAGCTAAAATGAGTTCATGGCATTGTTTGTCAGAAGTGTGTTGACAAAAGATGTTGTCTGCAACAAAGATGCCAAAAGAAAGATGCAGTCTACAAGTGCTTTGAGATATCAACATCACAGATCTTAACAAATGATCAATTAATGGAAATGACTCCAAACACATTTTTACCTATATAAGTACAATATATACATCACAATGCATATTATATATATTTTAAATTTGAATGCTAATCTAATTTTAATATGAAGCCATTTTCCCCCAAAATATATAAAAATACAACTCGGCCTATATTCTTAGTCAGGTCAAAATTGCTAAATGCTAAAGCTAAGTGAAGAAACTTATTGCTTTTGGCCAAACTGACACCAGTAGATTGAGTTAGACGTTTTTTTTTTTTTTTTTCACTTTTCTACCATGAATCTGGAATAGAGGATTAAGCTGGCTACACCACCATTTCTTCCCGGCCTCACGTAATATGCTCTGAAGCAACAAATGAGTAATCCAGCTAGACACTTGCCTGCAGCTTACTGATATTTCACACTGTCCCACAGTGTGCTACAGGAGAACCAACGTCAGTTAGAATGTTTGATACACATGTCACTGAACTAGTAGTAACTAATAGATGCCTGATGAAGATCCAACACTTTTAATGAATCAAGAGATGCTGTATATTCTAGCTAACGACTTCGCTGTAATGGGCAAATGTATTTTGCTTGAGTGTATTTTAGAGGATTCTCATTTATTCACATCATGTTATTTAAGCAAATTAAGCACATGAAGTTATTTAAGCAAAAAAAATGTCAGTCTACATTATAATTTCAGTGCATAAAGTGTAAGGAAGGAGGATTTTGAGTCCTGTTGTACTTTGTTTTCTGTGTCATAAGCAGCTGTATCTGAGCCATGTGGCCCGCAGGGTTGGGGCTTATCTCGATTTTTGTTGCATGAAGCAACTGATGTATAAATGCAGCCCCTGGACAGGCCACTCTATAACACAGCCATTACTGGCAATACATCTCTTTTAAAACTGAGTGCCAAGCAAAGAGGCAACGGGTATCATTTTTGGAACTTTGGAATGACTCTACTCAACAATTTTGCTCTCAACTTTTGGAGGCGCTCTGACTGGTTATTTGTGATAGACGTCCAAGCGAACTAAAAGGAGTGCTGTGATTCTAAATAACTAGGAACTTCAGAACTAGATTAGTCCTTTGTGTGTTTGCACTTAAAAATATATTTGCAAAAATACCGTATAGTGATTTTGGTGGGAAGGAACGTTTTGCTGTTTACTTGATGTATTGTTAAAACCGTGTTTTGAAGCAACAAGGTAAAACGTGAAAAAAACTGTCAAAAAAAACACAGTCCTTCTATTTATTTGTTATTGTATTAGATAGAATCCTTAATATTGACTACATCTGATGTGTGTCTGATGTCTACATCCAGCTCCACGAACGAGACAATGTTCACCTACAGTTATCTTTGTGTTTTTATCCATCTTCGGCTGCAGCACCTTTGACTTTGGTGATGGAGGCACGCTCATAATAATAAATCAATAGGCAGCCCTGGAGAGCTGTTAATCAATATCTTCTCACCTGCATTTACACGTCACCTCATGCACTTGGGGCGACTTTTATTTTCGCTCGATTCATTGTCTGCTCCATTCAGACAAACTCGGCCAATGCTCCTGCTGACATTCTGTAATGCGCCGGCAATAAATGTCCATAAACAGATTGAGTGAAAAATCAATAAAGCCATTTTAGTTTTATTTTAAGTCCCACATAATGTCCCCCCTGAAAATTATTTCATCAATGTGTTTCCATTACGCTGCTTTTCGGCCTCATCCACCAACCCCCCGCCCCCATGTTGATCAATCAGCGAGTTATGAAGCATGAGGCAGGATATATCGCAAGTGTTTTGAAGCCTCATAAAGATTCACTTAATGGCTTTCATACCGAGAGAAGGGAATCCACCGGACAATGGAAACTGTGCGTCAAAAAAGCTTGCCCGTCTCAGAAAAAAGGGCTAATATGCCTATCTGTGGAATATCAGCGACTGTCAAAGGCATGACTATTTCAGGCAGAAATTCCATTTTCTCATTGAATTTCATACCATAAAAATAAAATCACCCAAGACTTACAGTTGTGACTGTATTATTTAAATTTTAAAATCTAATTTTTTTGCTCATAGCAAAAGCTCATGGATGGATTGTGTGCAATTCAATCATTACTGAATCACCAAGCAAATAGCTATGTGGTCATTTTATTAAATTTATTTTGGTTGAAAATATTCAGTGAAAATAAGTATTTATTGATACAAAAGCTTTATTGTATCTGTGATACTGTATGCAGTGGTATGTGCCTAAACAGACCTACACTTCATCTTATTTCAAATGGATTACTCAATGCAAAATAAAGTAGGTGATGGATTTCTTTCCTTTGTTTCACATACAAGAAAATAGATAGATAGATAGGTAGATACTCATTTTTATTAGAATTTTAGCCCATTAAGACAAGGGCTAAAATTCTATAAAACCAGCATTTTTTCAGAAATGAAATGCATCTATCATACGTTTAACTCATGCCATCCTACTCCCAAAGCATATTTGGACATTAAATTGATGGAAATACTTTGGCAGTAACCAAAAAAGGAAAGAAATGATTTGAAGAGAACTGACTCCAGGAGACCAAATAGCAGACTGGGCTGGGAATACTTATCTGACTTAGTCTGGGGGCCATTCACTGGCAAAATCACATAAACCAAATGGAGCCCTTTCCTTGAAAGCGAATCTTTTAGCTCTGTCACAAAAGCACAGTTTGGAGCGTCAATGGGATATTCTCAGGCAAGGACTAATGCCTACACAGGCAATATTAAAGGACATCAGGTTGCTGCTTCTGGAGAAACATGTTTAATTTGTGTCTTTTCATAACAGGGACAGCCATAACAGTACCTGCGTGGGTATTTTTGTGTGTGTGTGTGTGTGTGTGTGTGTGTGTGTGGGGTGAGGGGAGGATCCTGAATGTTTCTGAGATATCTTTTTTAAGTGCCATGGTCTGGTGAGCTCTTTCACGGAAGCGAACCACAGTCATCTAACACAGCGCAGGGGGAAGACGACCCAGCACCGGGGTGAGGGGAGTGGAGGCCGTCAGCCTGGCAGATAACATCATCCTCCGCAATGAGGCCATTTGTCACTCGAACAGCGGCATGAGGCACGGGGACACGTGTTTTTTGCGAGGAGCAGTGAATGGGCTCCGGCCGATCCTGAGCCCAGCTGAGCTTTGACGGGGTGCAGTCACACACCGATCTACACATGTCCTTGATCAGACCTTCAGCGTCAGTGCCTCCTTCACCAACGATCCGCAAAGGGGAACACGTGATAGAGCATTAGAGCAAGGTATTTTTTTGTTGTTGTTGAAGGGAGTGGCATACTTTTCCACTATTTATTAATTATTAACTGACATAGCCCGGCTTCATATGCTTAATTGTAGATATGCTCAAGTAATTAACAGGTATTGATGTTCTTCAAATTTTGTTTTGTTTTTATAATCACAGGCAGTCTGTTTACATTCTTTATAATGCAGAGGAATGATTGACAGGTGCCGGAGCTCTGTTCGTTTAATGATTAGACAGAATGAAATAATTGTGTGCACGTCTTAGCAACACTGCGACATCAACATGCCACAGCAATGTCACAATCCAGGTGCTGTGTTCCTTTCGCTTCTGCATTAAACTGAACTGAAGTTCTCAATGTTGCAAGGAGAAGAAATACACACACAAGAGGCGGAATCAATACCGAACTTAAAAAAAAAAAAATCACTTAATTATAATGGCAATGTCCCTTTCAATTCCGGCATTGGAAATGAATTATATTGTATATCAGGGGAGATGCTGTAGATTTATATGAACTGGTGTGAGTTGACATTAGTGAGACTGCACATCAAACTGGAAGTAGCTAAAACGTCATTGCACTAAGGGACGTCACCCCTCGTCCACTCCCAACAGCTCTGCCATCACTATCACCACCCCTGATGACTCTTTCATCACCTTTACCCCAACTTATATCACTGACTCTGGCTTCAGCTCTCAGTCCGTTCCAGCTTTACCTCAGTCAATCAATAAATCAATCATCCAGTTTCCACTGTTAATGCTCTTAACGATTCAGTTTCCTGCAAAAGCACAATATGGAGAAATAATGCAAATAATGGCAAATGAAACACAGTTTTTAGCGTGTTACTTTCATTTGTGGCTGCTACTCTGCGTGCTACTCTGCTGCGTCTGCCCTGCCTGCACCCAGTCGGGCTTATCTTCTGTACTCTGGTCAGGCAGAGCCGAGTTGCTGTGTGAAAAGAAATGGAAGCGGTCCAAGCAGCCTTCATTGCTTATCGCTCTCTCCTCTCATCTTTCAGCACCACCCCAAATCCTCACAAATTCAATCTATTATACAATCTGCAACTGCCAATCGAAGCAAGTTATTCTCCGCTTCCTCATCTCTTTTGAATCCTCTAACCCCCCACCACCACCGCCGCCACCCCCAACCCCACCTCCTTCCCCCCGATGTTCCTCAACCTCCGCTTGTGAATTAGTTTCACCCTCATCACTTACAGTATGCTTGTGGTCATTTTAAAAAAAAAAAATCTCCTTCGTCCGACACCTTGCCCTGAATCTTCGTCTGACTCACACATTTCCCTTCCTGCCATTAATGCTGTGTGCTCCACTCCCTGAATCAGATGTCTGCTCCTCGCAGCTACAGAAACCTACTGTCTGCCCTCTGGATACTGGGCCTACTCATGCTTTGCAAGCTAATTTCCCCAATCTCCCACCCTCTGTCCCCCTTCTCGTTAACATGTCCTTATTTCCTCTCTCTTTCCTTCTTTGACTTTCTTCCTCTTTTTCTTTGTAAAACCCCTGGTGGGCCTGTCCATCACTGACTCTGCATTCTTTCCTCTGAAATGTGCAGTTTTGCACCTGTCATTTAGTGGAATGAAGCTAATGTCTTGAAATCACTCCTTTTAGAGAGCTCATGCAGGTTCCCTTCCTGATGTCTTAATTCCAGTTGATTTGTCTTCTGTGTACTACAATATGTACTTCACAAATTCTAAGAAATCCAATCACAGAAATCCAATATCCAAAGTAACTCTGAAGTTTACCTTTTCATCCATTGAGACAAGTGGGTATTTACTAAGGCAATCTTAGTAAAGATGAAAGGTTAAATTGCCTGGGTTACCCTGCCCAAGGATACAACAGCAGTGCCAAATCAGGACACCCCACTCCGGCTGAATCGGCAATCTTTGGATGACATCTCTATACCTTACAACTACACGAAACTGCTGCCGTGATGTGCTGTACTCATAATTCATTTTTTCAACTATGCCAAACTGGGAATCTCTAGGTCTACTTTTGCTTGGTTATCCTCTCATCTTCCTCATCACAGTTATCACAGCTATGCCTGGAAGCCACCTCTTTACTCATTAAGCTCTCTCACTCTTTTCTGGCATACCCCAAGGTTCCATTTTGGGTACATTCCAGTTTTTTTTTTTTTGTAGCTGCCCCCCTAAGTCATCTTATGGATAATCACCGTTTCTCCTATCACCTCTATGCAGATGATACAAGGTAATTGTTATTCCTCTCTGATTCTCAGATTTCCTACTGGAATTTGAATGTGTCTTTCAAATATCGTGGTTACAATCCCACCATTTTAAATTCAAATTCAATTTGTCTGAACCAATTCAGACCTCATTTCCCTTTTCACCTTCATTCCCCCCCTGCTGAACTCTGCACGCCTGTCTATCACTTATCTCACACCCCTGGATGTGAAAAACCCTAGGGTTCACTCCAGGCTGCCAACCGTCCTTCTCTCAGCATATCAGCCTTGTAATCATGCTATATGAGTATGGGTATGTCTTATGTAACATCATAGAAATCCTTGTACAGGATTTGACCATTTATTGTGTTGAATATTGTCATTTGTCTTTTCACTCAAAAGCTTGCCTTTTTCTTTCTTTCATCCGGCTCCTTTGGCTTCCCTCCTTGTATTCCTGTTGCCACTGGTGTTAACCGACTGTCTCCGATTTATTTTCCCTCCCAACTATAAATCTCATTAAGATTTACTCATATATTGTGCAATTAAAAAAGTCATTACGGTCTTTTTGGATTGCAGCACTCTGCCCCTTTTGATACCCTGACTGAATGTGAACAGAATCCATGAAATATCTCATTGAAATTGCAGATGGTATGCTACTGTTAAGCACAAGCCTTTAAGGCCACTGTATGTGTGTTTAGCTTTACCAATAACCAATAATAAATGTACAACTTTAATAATTTGCTTAACAGCACAAAATACAATAACATTTAAAAACCTACCCAATGATATGCCTTTGTGCAGTGATGTCTTCGTTCTGCCCGATCTGGTGATTATTACCAACATTTTTTGACATGTATTTTTTGTGTGTTTTAGAAGACAAAGAGCATTGCTACATGTAACTGTTCTTGGAAATAAATATGCATTATATGCTTTCATTTTACTTGCCATAACCCATTAACCACACAGTGCAACAAAAAGTCATTTATCGGTTTTTAACCATTAATGTATTTGTATTTTACTTCCAGGGCATTGAATAATTTTATTCAGACACTCTTGATACCGCTCAACAGTTGTTTTGTCATTTCTTGTGAATTTATGAGTGTTTGCATTTCAAATGATGATTCATACTTTGAGTATTACTGCTGTAATATCTTTTCCCAGTGGTCTTATGTAAACCAGTTAAGACGGTGTGCATGCTCTTGCAATTCACAAGAATGATGGCTAGCTCTCACTGCTTATCGTGACAACAGTGTATTTCTGTAGATTTCTGTAGAATATTTTTCATTTTCCCATACCCCTACTAATTCTAATATACATGTCTGTTTTCATACCTTACATTTACTATATTTGACTCCTGATTTTTTAAGCTGTCTACTAAATGATCTTTGATCTTTCAACGGAGCTGTTTTAAAATATTTAAATCTTGCTGGTTAATTGTGATTCAGTTTCAACATGTCAAATACATGAATCAGGTTAGCTATGCTTCAGTTGAACTCAAAGATGTTTCTGGCATTCCATATGATGGTATTCACACAAAACATTTGTTTAACTCACATTTATTAACTTTTGTTAGGTACTGTCTAATGTACCACATAAACCTCCATCCTGGACACATACAGTGACAAGGCTTTTTCATACACTGTCTCATAAAAATGAGGGGAAAAAATACGTTTATTTAATACAGACATAGCTGTCAATGACGAAGACTATAAAAGGTGTCACTGTAACAGCATGATCATGTTATACAGCTGAGCTCAGTTTGCAGATCCATGCTGTTTGTTAGAAATATTCTCAGTGGTAAAAAACCAAGAGAGCATAGTCCTGGATACAAACTAATCTTACTTTGTGATGAGTGGCCTACAGACTTATTTTGGCAGAGAAACAAATCTCCATGATGTACACATGTAAAACAGGGTACACAGAGGTGTTAAATATAATTTATTGCTCCTTATAGACTGTTTCTCATCGACATGCCGTGGTCACCTGACAGAAATCCAATGGTCACAAAGCAGAATGAATTTCCCCGTCAGACATGATAAAAACATGAAATGTAGTCCCCTTCACCCATCCTAAATAATTTTCATGTATGACGTTCCCTGCACAGTTAATCCGAAGGACGTCTTTAGGGTCTGATTAAGAGGAAAGCCACATTGGGGGAGTGGAAGAGAAAAGAAAACTTGGCATGAATTTTTGCGTTTTAGTTACAGCGATGGAGAGCACAATAAAATAAAAGAACTGAGTCACAAGTTTATCTTCTTGTTTATGCTCATTCTTATTATGTAGAATGATAACAAAATGATTTCCTTTATCCTACATGTTTCTCTTCCTTGTGGCCATAAACCAGTGCCAATGTAATAAAAAATATAAGCCTAATAAAGCATTCAGACTTGTATATGGGTGGCCTTCAATAGCAGATTACAATGCTAATATGCGGAATGCTATATGACATATTCATAAAACTTAAGACTTCCAACAGACCTAAACAAAACACTCATAACTGAGAGCCTGGCCCACAGTCTACTAGTTGACATAAAAATATTGGCAAATTTATACAGTATTCATTCAAACAGAGATTAAGGCTGGAAAAAATGATTTCCCAATTGAATTAATTCTGATTCTTACTATGAAAATTATTTTAGTATTTATTTGCGGACATGATGTGTTTCTTTGAACTATTTTGCACTACCTGACGCTAAACACATCAGAATGTCACTCATGACATTTTGTCCTTACAGAGAGCAATAGCACTTCGAACTATGAACATTGGTGTCAACTGAAATATACATATGGAATTGTACTGAGTGAATGTATGCATGTTGCATGCAATTCATCTTATGCAGGACTCCCACCTTTCAGTTACAGTATTCTTCTCAAGACAAAGGCATGTCCATGCCAGTGCGTGTCTTGTCATTGTGTCAGTAGTATAAAAAGATAAGTATTTCAAAAATCTAATACAAACTTAAAGCATTGTGTTGGATGTACTAGGGGCATGTAAAGAAAAAATTATGAATGATTTTCATTTTTCATACTCATCTTTTTGCCATTGAGTTTTATTTATTTTCTTTGGAATTATGATTATGTGTGAGGTGAAGAATGGTCATTTGCCTGTACATTTTTAAAATAATGTAGTACAGTGATGATTTCACACAAAACATTTCCAGAGATATAGGCATTATTAAACAGTTAAAGTTACTGGAGCAGTCGCAACCTAATAATTTATCTACATACTTCCTATTTACTTCCAAACGGCCTACTCAAGTTAAAACAAAATCACAAAAAACTAGAATGACTGCCTCACAGGAACATCTTGAAATATATTGGGGTGGTCAGGAAATATCTTTAAAAAAAGTTTTTTTTCTGTTCCTCTGAACAAAATTGCTCTCTGCAAACTGTTATACAGTTCCAATTCACAGCATTAATTGCCTCTTTCTTGTGAGTGACAGCAAATAAAATTAAAAGGAACAATTTCCATGCAGCCTACCTGCTAGCACCATCCTCTACATAACTCTATCCTTACTGGATAGTTACTATTACCCACTAAAAGGCTTTGAAAGTGGAACTGAATCTGAAATGAGAAAGTCTGAAAGTTGCTGTGTGACAAGAAAAACACCTATGCTGACAAATCCAAGACATTAAACGTAGCAACACGGGAGAGGTTTGAAGGTTTCAAGCACAGTTTGTGATTAAAGTATACCTTACCCCTACTGCCTTAGATATTTCAAGCTTGGGTCTGAGCTGTGTCATTAGCAAGCCATGCCAGAGACCATCTGCAGTGGCAGAACATAATTGGCTCCATTCCACTGGGCAGGGTGGGTCACATTGACCGTCACGCCACTCATTAGCACCTCCTAGTGACGTACTGGGTGCCAATGTGTCGCTTGGATGACGTCAGTGAGATGCTCCTATCCTTTATTCAGAATTGTTTTCCTTTCCTGCACTGGACTGTGAATAAATAGCCTTTGTTTTCATGCAAGTACAATGGAGGATTGCATTTGTAGTGCTACGGCATGCCTGCTTGAGGGAAGAGGATGCACTTGAGGGTCGGGTGAGATTAATTCCTTAAAAAATAACAGAAAAATACACCTTAGAAACACTGAAATAAATGCATAAAACAAAGAATTTTCTATGCGTGCAGCTAATGTAATTCATGGTTGAGCAGAGCCAGTTCAGACATTCCCAAAGCATAAAAACAACTATGCTGTCTCTGACAGTTTAATAATTGAGCTTTGGACAGACGGTAAGACAGATGTGATTGAAGGCTTTCCTGCCTGGGTGTTTTTATTTGGCTTGTCAAACAGGCATTACACATGCACAAATACTGGGAATGATTCAAAACAGCCAAGGTGGGTATGTCAGTTTTCAGGTTTTAAACACTCTAATACCAAACGAAAGATGCAGGTGACGACAGGCACTAAAAAGCCAGGACTATGTATCTGTCAGCCTTTCTACACTATGTGTATCAGCGATCCCTTTAAATCATGCTGTTATATCATCTCACACAGTTTCACCTAATCAAGGCCATGAGATTTACGATGGTAAGAGGGAGCATCCTGCTTAACTTAGGTCCATACACGCATGCAGTAATTTTATTACATTACATTACATTACATTCATTTAGCAGATGCACTCATCCAGAATGACTTCCAGCCCAATAGAACATAAGTGTGTCCATTCAAGTTGAATGAGCAATAGGGTCAGGCCAGGCTAACAACACTCCCAGACCAGTGAGTGTGAGTATAACACTGTTCAAGCCCTACCCCAAGTTAACTTGTGCAATCTGCTTAGACAAGGGAAGCCAAGTATACTAACCATACATCAGTCGCTGGATCATTTATGTATACAAAGCATATACATACTGTGTATAAACACCAGAAATACTCATTTGTATAATGTGGTCTTGTCTGAAGTTCCCTAATCCTAGTCCTGGGGTACTGATAAATACATAATTTTTTTTTTACCCATTGTTTATATTTCTTTTGAGTTCTTCGCTGATTACATTTCATGAGCTGATTTGAATTCTTACCTGGATTTACCATACCATCTTTTGTCTCCAGAATACTTTGTGATGCCAATATGTTTCTGAAGGTGAGTCTGATGACAAAAAAATTAAATCTTAAAAATGAATTAAGATGAATTATGTGTTCAAGCAAGTGATTACTATAGAGCCCAGAACAATTAAGATCAAGGTATAATGTTTCACACTAACTACAATACAAATGCTTGTGGCAGATTTGTTTAAATTGTTACCGTGGCCCTTTGAATCAAATTTACAATTTTAACACATACAGCTATTTTTCCTCATTTAGAAAATCTGGAAATTAACATCTTGTTCATGCAGCTGGATTAAGCTTCCAAATTCACTTCATCATTACAACAGCAAGCGTCCCAAAAGAGTTTTTTCCTCTGCTGCTGAAGTTTGAAAAGCAAATTTAAATGCGATTTAACTACAAGGGAAGAGACATAATAAAGCATAGGGATTTGTAAGTGTTTATTAATTTTTGGATATTTGATGAAAAAGGGATGCAATACTGTTTTCAGGGGTAGAAATTCATGTAATTACATGGACAAAATGCCATTACTTTTATCTTTTTATAGCACACATTTGGAAAAAGTTCTTCAAGCAAAACATTTCCTGTCCCAAAGGACTTACTTGATTATGAACAAAAGATGTGAAATCTTGGGCTACCCCAAGACCAGGACTGAAAAACATTCAATAAAAACAAGAATCAACCCAAAAATAAATATATTACAATATCTTGACAGAACCGGGAAACACTGCGAATCAAAAAATAGCACAAATGCAATAAAAAACAAACATGTTAGTTGTTAAGCAGGGCTGGCTCCCCTTATAATAAATTAAGCACTGTGTGATTATTAAGTGTGGCATTCAGTTTAAATTAGCTTGCTCTTCACAGAGTCAATGGGATATAATTGAGGCAAATTAAAAAGCTTTAATCATGAATACAGGAAAAAAAATCATAAGGTATGTCATTATTCTACATCTCCACTTAATTGTTAATGGTTCTTGTTGCCTAAAATGAGCATGTTTGGAAATTTCCAGACAAAGCTTTAATTTGTTAGAAACAGCGGAGTGTTTTATTACTCCGACTAGCTTAATTGTTTCCGAATGAATTGCATTTATTGTGTTGATAAGTAATTCCGGACACTGCATTGCTGTTTGACGTGGCCCAGCTTAAATCTCATGCCCCTTAGACTGAGTCCAGGTATGCTTTACTGTGGCTCTTGCCAGCAGACTTGTTTGTAGTCTTCTCAGGTACTCCTGAGCGTGGCCGAAAACCTTGCCTGTCTGAGTGGAGCTGCCTTGTTAGCACTGCTGGCTAACTCTTATTTTGCGGGGGAGCAGGTGCAATTCAACTGCAGTGTCACAGCTGGCCACCCTAGGCACGTTTTAGCACAGTGACATCTGTTTTCAGGTCTGCGGCTTTTCTAACATAGTTTCATTCACCTTTTCGTCTGTGATCATGCATTTCATCATTCAATAAATGAGGTCTGCTTAGCTCGAAGAAAAGAATTCGAGCCGTGCTGATTGCGTCTTGTTAGCCTTCACATTTCAGACAACCTCATGTCACTATCAGGTCACTGGCACTACTTAGCATCTGTGAGATACATCTAAGAGTGCTTTTCAGAATGACAAACAAATCAACGTGCTGCTGTTGCGCTTGTGCTGATTGCCAGCTGACATTTCGGTGTTTGATAGTGCAGATCACGAACATCTTCCGCAGGTCGCTCCCAAGTGAAAGTGTGTAAAAGCAGAGCACAGAGCTAAGGTATCTCGCTGTGAGACACATGGGGCTTTCTTTATTAGCGCCTCTCTTCAGATTTCCCAGCTCACCCCTCCACGGTGTGCTGGAGAGTTCAGCCTCACCTCCAGGCTGGCTCCAGCTGGCTCCTGCACCTGCTCTGGTGTACCCACACAGATGCTCCAGATCAGCCAGCTTTCACCCACTATTACCTGCATCCAGGCCCCAGAGTCACAACGCATTGAAATGACATTTTCACAACAGTTACATCAGACCGGTTGCCTGTAGCTGCGTAATGTGCAGCTAGAAACCTGTGGCCCCCGATCTGGCGGATACACTACAAAGTGGCAGCTTTTAACATTATTTGATAGCAGGGCTGGTGCTATGGGGGTGCTTAGGGGTGCACTGCACCTCCAGATGGACCTCAGTGCATCCCCAGTTGTCACCTTATATCCCGATATCTACATAGTATTTACTGCGTTTTTTTACGATAGCCTATGACGCTTTGCCCCCGCGTGGACTGCAAGCGCACCCCTCTGTATTTTCTACTGACCCTGTTTGATAGCAAACGTGGCAGAGGTATACGACCATTGTGGACACTGTTTGTTACGTAAAATTATGATTTTAGAATTGCCTTGATAAAATGAATTAGGTTATAACAAAATGTAACCCAATTAAAACAAATAGTTTCATGCTGAGGGAATTGAGTCTATGTATGAGTCTATGAGTCTATATCTGTTCTGAAATGTGGAATGTTTGTAAATAAAATCCTTGCAAATGTGTGCATGAAACCTCTATTTTCAGTATACAGAGAACAATTCATATTCTGTTTAAGAAAATTATTGTAATATACCAAAAGAGAATAAAAAGAAAACTGCCTTTATCTAAACGTAAGGGTGGCACAGTGGCGCATTAGGTGTCTCTGAGAATCTAATTTGGTCTCATTTGAATGGAATTCTACTCTACACCACTGCGGAATGGCTTCAGACCGTTTTTTTTTTAAACAGAAATACCACAGCAGGTATTGAATTTCATTACTTGGAGGGAGTGTTATTGAATCCACAGGACCTGTGGTTTCATCACTCCAAGTGGTGTGCCTCATGCATTTTTAACCTAAATGTGGATGTAAATTACAGCCAAACACTTTCAAGGTTTAGACTAATCAGAGTAATCCCCATCTTGACATTGGTTGGCTGGCAGAATCTGTCAATATTTCGGAAGAAAATTAAGCCAATCTGATTGGCCGTGTCTGCAATAAACTGGGCTTCACAGTAATCGGCTCCCACTGTACATAAGTACACCGGGCTGGCATTCCTACTATTCCAAATTTTATACGCCGCCACTACTGCTGGGTCAAACTGTGCCATTCCCCAGAATTATCAATTCTACTGCCTGCCAATGGTAGGGGACATGATTGGCTGTGAAGTGAGGGCACTCGGAGGAATTTTTTAAATGATATATAGTAATAAAATCCCCTTTCCAGCTTCTTTTTCCCACTAAGTAGTAGCTAGGGTCACAAGCATTGTTTCATTCACCATTTTAAAAGTCTGACTGAAGTTTTATGGTCTGCCTACTAATCAGTATATTGGAACATGCTGTAGTGCATAGGGATAGACAAATCATATGCAGTTCCTGAAACCGCGCACATAATTTTTGCAAAATAAGTATAAATGTCTTGTGATTAAATAACAGTTAATGGCCTGTTAAGGGACCCATTCCATTGGGAAATTAGACCTGATTTAATTAATCGTTATGCCGTGCTTTATTCAAAAGACATTTTCAAATTGTTTAATGGCTGAGGTGGCAGAGCCGCTTGGCGATGCATGATTACAACATTGCTGATGCTGGATGTGGGAATTGTCTGCTATAGTATATTAGTAATGATTTCTAACTCCTGTTATCAAGTCGTTGGATACAGTGCAGTAGTGCAATGATCAGACCAGACTTCTCTTTTCTCTGTGCCAACTGCACTGGTTTTGTTTCATATGCCCCAGCATCACTCTACCTCCGAAAGAGATGTACTTTATTGGTCATAACAATTGGGTATTATACAGTTCTCATTGGCTTACGATTTGTTATGCTTCTGCGTTGGTTTGTCTCACAAGTCCTTTTCATCATGTTTCAGGTCCCAGCAGCTAATTCTAATTACACGCCAGCACATGTTTTTTGTAATTATACTGACCTTTTTTATTGCAAATTGTATTGTGTTACATAATATTGCATATTATTTACATATTTGAAGCTGTGCTAAACTGAGTTGCATTTATCAAAACAGGAGTCATATCAAATATCAGATATAATTAAGATGAGGAGATTTTTTCCCCTCATAGGCAGGTTGTCTCTGTTCCTTCTTTACCACACAGTACACTCTGTGCACAAACCCAAAAGCTCAGGGTTGCATCACAACTGTATGAATAAATAATGGTAATAATAAAAGAGCATATTTTCAGAACTACTGTGTTTGCTTGGAGTCCACAGCCGAACTGAGGGGAGAGAAAGTAATGAACTCTGGCTTACAAGATCTACTGGGGGAAAAACAGATAGAGACAAGGTTGTGAGTAATAACTTTAAAAGAAGATGAGGGTAGCTCTGGGGAGCAAAATTCAGACACAATCAAATGGTCCGAAAAACCTCCCAAGTGCTCAGGTTTACAAACTCTTGGTCCAAAAATAAACAAATACTAAAGGCTCCAGAGTGCAATTTTGAACTAATGGAAGAGGGAGGAAGGATATTCATGTAGCATACAGTGCACATTTTTTTTTTTTTTGCATTCTTGAGCCAAAGGCAAAAATCCAGTCAGTTTTGATATAATTATAGTTTCTGCTCATTTCTGCCTTTGGTGATAACCTCTGCTCTGAATGAAGCAGACCACAATAACATCAATATGCTGTTTGTTTTATAAAGCACTCTATCAGTGTATTGTTAACTTTTCTTTCTAGTCAAAGTCTCTCCACCGTCTTTAGAGAAAAACTACAGTAGAGAAAAGTAAAATAGCAAAAATATGTATTTTAAGCAATGCTCTGTATACTTTGTTTTGAGGGCTCTTAGATTCCAGTCTCCCTCCAGTACAAAGATAAATTACTATAGTCTTCTACCATCATGTTCATCTTGTGTTAAACCATAACAAAAATATGTAAATGATGCTGATGGCCTGTTCTAGCTAATATATTTTCCTCATCCATTTGCTATATGGTTTTCTTTCAACCATTTATTTATGATAGTCATACTTATTTTATTGTGTTTCCACATCAGAATTGTGTAGCACATATGATTGTAGTGTGGGTCCATAAGAGTGTGTGCAAGTCTACTGGTAAATTCTTAGCCTATCTGTTGACATAACAGATATTTCACCACGCTGGTTGATGGTGTAGAATCAAGGGCATAGATTTGTATATGGATGGTAGGGATTGGTCCCTACCAATATTTGAGCGAACTCGTTCGAATTATCTTTGGAGTGAAGTCATATTAGATAATTCCGATGTGCCCTCGATTGTTGTGTTCCTACCAATGTTGAGACCAAACCTACGCCCTTGTGTAAAATGGGAAAAAAAGTTGTATGGTAACAGCAGGAAGACACTCTTAAGTATAATGGAATGTAACTGCACTGTTTTAAATCCTTCAATATTGCTAGCTGGTATGGAAAGAATGGAAACTGAAAAGACTTTTTGGTCTCCTTAATGTGCATTTTGCTAGATTAAACTGTTTTAGGCCACTATGATGCTACTCTGAGCCACTCGGTTTGGAACCATTTGGAACACTTTGTGGAATCTATTTCCCTGCAAAATAACCACAATGCCTTTGGTCAAACAAATGCATTTAAGCAAGTATTACTTCTTAGACAATACTATGACTTATGCGGTCAAAAAAATTGACAACATTTGCTTAAAATTTGTTTCTGAAAGTTAAAGGCAAAGTGAATTGCAGCCAAATTAAACAAAGGATTTAGTGTCAGTTCCTTCAGCCAGGGAGTGAGGAGAGGCGGGTGGCTTTACACTTTGATGCTCATCGGACGGACAACCACACAGGGACCCACAGTGCGTCATGTCACTCACTGTGATAGCACTGTCATACAGTATGTCTGTATTAGTAACCCTCAAGTGTCTCTGCAGTTTTTTTTTCCTATAGAGCCACACGGGCATTGCACCTATCTTTAATCCTCCATCCAGAAGAATTCCGTTCAGACACACAAAACTGGATGATTCTATTAAAGGGCTTCTGATAGACAAGCAATCTCTAGCCACTATGCTAATGACCCTGACACACAGTAATCATTTGCAATGTGATTTATGGCTTGTCTGTTGTGATTTGCTCTTATTTGTCTGAAAAATAATTCACAAGGCTTCTCGACCATCAGTGGACACATCCGCCTCATTAGCAAAATTTCACCTTTTTAATTCTGAAAAAATGCCTATATCGGTATCACATATGCTGAGCAGCGATAACCATGTAACATATTCAGGAAGAGTGATGTAGAAGCATGTTGTTTCGGTTGACTGAGCTTTTTGCATAGCTCAAGAAGTTCTCCCTTATGTTCAATTATGCCTGTAATTCTTTTATGCTTAAAATGTATGATGATGAGTATTTTTTCAGCAGTTTGTGACTAATTACATTTTCTGCTGTGTAAAAATGTCCATTAGCTGACTGAAAACTAAATGCCAAGTGAATCATGCTTCAGTGCAAACATGAGAAACATAATTGCACTGTTTATGACAATGAAACACATTTGTTAACCTAAATGGAAATGGATTTTATTATGCACCAAAGACCAAAAAAAATTAGTGCTGAGGGATCAGTCACTCATCTACTCAGATACATCTTAGACTGTTAAAAAGAGGAGATTACATTGCTCCTTTACAAGGTTCTCGTTAAAAACATAATATTTATGTTCCTTTAAAGGATGATTTTCCAGCCCATCTCTCTCATCTGAAAGGTTCCAGTGTAAAAAAAAAGAGGAGCTCTAACATGTGTCCTTCTGACCACTGAGAGTGCAGTGGTATCTTCTTTAAAGAGATAAATTGAGTTCAATGATTCACAGGACATGGCATGGATAACAACCCACCAAACGTCATTACTGTTACCAGCCTTAGTGCGCTATCATGGTGTACCATTTATATGAACAATTTAACTATGACATTTTACCATCAGTGTCCCCTTTAAACTAGTAGAGGTAACCACACACCATTGTGTTCCTACTTTCTTCTGCCATGTTTCCATGTGTAAGAGACCACACAGTGAATTGAAATACTCCTTCGGTTCCAAGCAAAGTACTATCCTTGCGGCCATTACACTGTGAACTATGAGGCATATGCAGTATGTTGACCATAACTAAACCAAAAAGGATATAGCGGACCATATTTTTTAATGAAATGTCTCTAACGAGTTAGACTTTTGAACCGGGGTTCTGCATCGAATTTACTGTACAATAAGAAAACATTTGACCACATTTTATTTTTTTGGAGGCAGACCTTACCCATGACTCGCAACCGTTCAGCACCAACCACTACTTCTTGGTCATCAGCGGAAAACAGCAGCTTTCCATTGTTGGAGTTCACCTCAAGCTTTTTTCCACGTGCTTGTATTCCTTTTGATCCTGTGCATGGAATACACATGAAAAGAAATGAATAGGTGACTCTCTTTCACTGCAGACACGTATTAATCTCCTAACTATCATATCCTTACACTTACAGTAATAGCCAGAGTGAAATTACATTATAAAAATACTGTTTTAATAAGATCTGTAGGATAGCATGCAAAATTTGAGGTGAAATTCTTACATTCATGGACTTAGTTTTGCATGTTTTTTGTTCGTGTTAGCTTTCTGCATTTCAACTTTTCAGTGTTTTCATAATTAAAATATTATTATTTTAGATTAGGTCATATTACATTATGAGGGCTATGAACACATCAAATTCAAGGCAAAGGCATGCAGACATCATTAACACTGCCTGTTTTGTCTTTGACATTTGAATTCACACATTATTTCTTTCATGGTGTTAACCCATTTACACAGTTGCCAATCAAGTCCTCTTAATTGTGCCAAATGTGTGTGCTCCTTTTGCAGACAAGACAAACAGAAAACGATAATGCTGCCTCCTTTTGTGAACAATTCCGCTCAAACCATAGGAGCCCCGCATGACTTCATTTCTACCCATTCCCACATGTAAGCAAAGAAAGAAAGCTTCAGAAAAGCAACTAGTTCAACTGCAGAGAAATGGTGTTGATATTTTAAAGAACATGGCATCCTCACAGCTACACCATGTTGCCCTATGGCTCACTCTGTGTCATCTGAGGTAAATTGGGGCTGTTCACACAGCACGTTAATGACTTGTTCCTTCCTGATGGAAACCCGCATTTCAGGGGAAAAACCAGGGGTAGAAGTTACAGCATCATGGAGGATCAGCTGATAGGATATGAGGGAGCACATACCGGTAACCCTCCCTGGACATCACGATTCAATCGGGCTGTTACATTTTTCTCTAAAAGGATGCTACGGCATTCCTCCGGCGATGGTACCCCGCCGATTTCACAGTGCGCCATTAGCGCTGACTCAATCAAAACCAACAGCGGCCACTTTTTTTACAGATAATAACTGCATTGCATTGCTTTAAAAGGACCTCGTTCACGCATGACTTCACTCCTCACTCCACAGACTGATATGGGGTGGCCTATTGGGTTCACACGTTTACCATTCCTGCCTTTGCCTGTCTTTTCATTCTAGGAGAGATTTGTTCACGTGTCCTAAGCCTCCTATGCAGCAGTTAAGCAACAAACTATCACATGGAGGAAGAAACTGGTATTCTGGTAGGCTACCTATATTCTGTTTTATTTTTTCATGATTTACTTGTCCTTATCAAGTGTGGAGATGGTGGTGTGGTGTAGTTGTAAGGGAGCAGGGCTTGTAACCAAAAGGCTGCTGGTTCAATTCCCCGCTAGGGCACTGCCTTTTTACCCTTGGGCAAAGTGCTAACCCCAAAATTGCCTCAGTAAATATCCAGCTATATAAATGGATAATATGTAAAATTGTAACCTATGTAAGTCACTCTGGATAAGAGTGTCTGCTTCATGATGATAAGGTAAGGTAAAAGTAAGGTAATCCCGGGCTATGGCATAAATGTGCAGTATGTGTTACACGTGTAAAGCTTTTAAAATGTACACTGTCCATATGTTGATTGCTATCCTGTATGTTTACTGAAGCAACAAACTGCTGTTTAAGTAGCTTGCTAGCATGTCCAACAGCACTGGTCTCAAAGGGATTTGAAGGAATCACAAGTCACAAGTCTAATCACATCCACAGTACCACTGTGGTGCACCTCACGCCCATCTCCACATGACATAATTCCCTTTAGGCAGGTTTAATAGTCAGATTCGTCAATGTCAATATATTGATGTTAGTTCTGGTAGCATCAGATTTGTAAAATGGCATGAATTTTGCTTTACTTTGCACCATATCTTACCTGCAACTAGTTGCGTGACCATTTGATTTTTCCCATTGAGGACGTTGACGGACACATTTCTGGATGATTGGAGGAACAATGGGCTACCCTGTGTAGGAAAAGCAATACCAAAGATAAACAATCAGTTATTTGAAGACATGTAGAAGGAATTCTCACGATAATTTGCATTTGCACAGACGTTCCAAGAATAAACATGTAACAAACCGTTAAATCTACATGCAAGTTTGAAATACATTTAGATTTAGTTTAAGCATGGCCATACACAACTATTAGTCATTGGATGGAGAAAAGCTAAATGCTAATTGGGATGTGAAATACTTGTGTCTTGATACATTTTGGTATGTTTTTTTTTAAATGTTCATCTCTTTTTTCAATTTGACACTTTTTCACTTTGACATAAATTTATGGGGTATGTAAAAAATATTTTTTTATGAAAATATGTAATAAATGACAAAAATATGTTTTTTTTGGCTATGCATGTTTACGTTTGCTTAATTGGATTTATTCAGATGAGGTTTTCAGTTACATCTATTTTGTATGTTCTTATGATGTGAATTATGGGAAAAAGGTAAACACGTGGCAGGTTTTTTTTTTTTAACGGTTCAGATCTCTGCACACAGCTGAGCATGTATTTTGGTGAAGCAGTGATCTGTTTGAGTGTTTGTTTGTTTGTTTGTTTTCTGTTCCTTTTTTTAGACAAGTTCCATTTCTTCACCGTATAAAGCTGAAATGCAAATCATGACTCATGCATGCTTCTGTTGTACCAGTCCCTTTTACTTGCCAAGGGAATCTTTCATGCTCCAATCAACTTCTTAATTAAAGATAGAGCTGAGCTATTGTATTCGGATTAAACCATGGCGGATTATGTTTCTTGTGTATATTAAAGATAATACTATGTTGTTCTATATTTATCAAAGTTGCTTTCAGATGAGACGTATAGCAAAATATTGATACTGGAGTAACTGATCTGGCCAACACCTGAAAATTCTGCAGTAGGATTCAGAGAAAATGAAAATTTCACAGACCATCAACCATAACTTTTTTATGTTAGCAAGCAGTTTTCTTAATTTTGATTTGAAACAATTGATAAGTTTTGGCTACGTGTGGTCCTTCAGCATTTCCTAATGGTTTTATGGATATGATGTTTATAAAATATGAACCATGGTCCATCACAGTCCACTCACGTTCAGTTTGCATGATCTAATCTCAACATTGAAGGCTTCATAGTGATCTAAGAATGGTAATTTTAATGCTGCTGCTGTGATGTCATAAAAGGCCATGCAGCCTTTAGGCCCACATTGCATTTTTGGTAAAAATCCACTTTCCATGTCCTGCTTATTTGGAAATTCATTTTCGTTTGGAGAGAACATCATTTTCCTTTTGAGAAAGACATGGAATTGAGCATTATGCAATTTTTGTGATAAACATTTTTTGGTGCAAATTCAGTTTTGAAAGATGGAGATGGAAGGCTATAACACTATGCAGGAAGAAAATATTTGCCAACGCTCCTGCCACAGACTTGGAGAAACTTTTTAAAGTGTGGTTTAATAAACTTGTCAGCATGTTGGCCTATGCATTTAAACATATTTAAACCCATATTTAAACACATATTCATACCATATTAATATTTTATGCATATTTGACTTAATCACATATTTATATAGTCTTTTTGTGAATACTCTTTACTTGTACCTTATGTACAGGAACCCTTCCCTCCCCTGTTTGGAACATTGCATCTTTGCAAAAATTGGATGCAATCCCTTGTGATCCAGTTCACAACATTGTTTTCAGACGCACATTGTGTCTTAAAAGTGGGGACTGCCTATATAGTAAACAAGTCTCTGGGTTGCCCAGCACTTCTTTTTGAATGCATGCATTCATTTTGATGCAGATTGCAAAAAGATGGATGATGTGTAATTCACCGTCTCTGATAATTGTGTTTTACATTATAATAAACAACAACAACAGCAAAAAAAAAAAAAGAATCTGGATTGTATGCCAAACACACATCCAACAAATCGTGGCTCTCCAGACATCCCGCAAGGAGAATGAATTATTACCCAAAGTGACGTATTCTCAAAGGCTCATACACGGCCAGCATTCCAACATACTGAATATTCAAAGGAAACGAAGCAGCAACTTTTAAATTATTCAGAGACGTTTTACTGGTGCATTATATATGCACGCTGGGCTTGACGAATGTTATTATGCATGTGTGTAAGCCAAGACTGAGTTTCTTCCCCTTTGGTCTTGTGTACCTGGTGCAGGTTCTACCCCTTCTGACATAGTTCATATGTCAAGAGGGCTGTCCAATTTCGGGCCCGTCAAGCTCACTTAAATGCTTTTCCCATCATTTCTCCAGAGTCTACTTTGATGTGCATGCCAATTCCACAACACTGGCAATCCACCTACTGTACGAGCTCATTTTAACAAAAATTCGGGGATACTGTGCAGTATCTTTTACACTTAGCACCTCTTTGTGAAGCTTCGTCAATGACATAGAGAAAGAAAGAAAGACAGAACAAAAGAAAGAAAGAAAGGCATCAGATTTTTTTGTCCAGACTTATTTTTGGACAGTTGTCTTCGCCCATTTTTCATCCAGATCAACAATTGCTATTCAGCTCACCTCCACCTTGCTCGGCCTCCTCTCTGCTAGTGCTAGACAGATGAGATAAAGCATGTGCCCCACATATTATCAAGCCATCCATTCGATGCATGATCTGTAATATTATTTTCTTGGGACTTGGAGAGAGGGAGAAAGTGTCTCTGATTGCAGTAACACCGTTGCCCCCGAAACTTCTTTACTTACTGGTCTGGACTGTATTTCTTTGGCATACAGAGGTTGGAGGAACTCAGAGTCCCCTTCGAGTTTCAGGCCCTTCTCTGTGATTCTTAAATGACCCATGCCATCCTGTAGGAGAAATAACAGAAAAAAAGAACACAGGGATTGTTAGGATTAGCGTATATGTAAAAGAACAAAGGAGAACTACAGTAAATTGAACAGGAAGTTGAGAAGACCTTTGTAAACTAGATGATGCCAATCCACGGAATGGTTCACAAGTACTTTGATTCTGGCAGGTTTGACATTAACCTTCAGCTTTCATCAGTCAATAAATAAACCTTGGAGATTATTTTTGAAGATAAGTGCATTCTCTGATATGAAAGGAGCCCTCCTGTATATGATCTGGAAAGCCAGCCTTTTGTTTTCCAATACCTTTGATCATAAGGATGTGAAGACTATTATCAAATGGAGATCAAGACCTCAGTACCCACCGGGCCTTGAATGGTTTAATCTGCTCTTGACAATCTTTTCATAAATCCCCTTTTCCATTTTCATTCTGTAAAGTAACTGGGAAATGTAAGTAATGCATGAAACCAGGGCGTGTTTTAAATATTAATTAATTCAGATTTGAGAACCTTTGAAATGATATTCACGCCAAATCAATCTGCCTCCACTGGAGTAATTTTTGTGGAACTTCTGAATTTATGGAAGTCTTTCGACCAGAGATTTACATTTGCTGTTTGGTCATTTTAAGTGACTTTCTCTTTGTTCATTACCACATTCAGCCTTCACTTGCTGCACATGAAAGACTCAAACCTTCCCTAAAAATGATGTCTATACTTTCTCCACAGCTATGTGCTGTGGTATGTATGTGGTGTGTGCTATGTATGTATGTAGATATACATGTAGATATGCATGTAGATGTGTGATGTATATAGAGAGAGAAAGAGCGAGATGGCATGGTTAGATAAGTGATAAAAAAACAAAATTATGTGTAATGGTGCATCCAGTTTTCATTTGAATTGGTGTCTGCTGTGTACACAAGGCTATGGAGAAAAGCACAACTATTTAGGAAAATACATCTATACAGTTAGTGATTTGTTGTGGCCACTGTACTTATTACTGTACACGCAGGTTTAACATGGAATTCTGTCACCCAGCAAGTATACTGTCTGTGCTAATAAGTGATTATTTACTTATTTCTTTTAACAAAAATATCTGGATGTGAAATATGTACCAGAAAGTCAAGTATTCTCAAAAATAAAGTGAGGGGAAAGTGTTTGATTGAGTAATACACATGCATGCACCAAGTAGGCCCTCATGTCTGACTTACACTGTACATACTTGGTATGTCCAACCAAACAATTTCCTTGGGTCTTATTTTCTGAGAGAACCACCTTCAGGGCATTTTAAAAAAATTGCCATCAGAAAACAAATGTGTGGTGACTCCAAGCTAGAGGAATCCTTGTCCATATTAACACGGTGTCATTTTCTATCTCCATTTTTGGGCTTAGAAGTAGAAATGACATACTTCTCCGTATGAATGCATGTCAAACATGCTGTATACATTACCCCCATAGTGACTCATGCCATGTAAGGTCTGACATTTGTGGTTTCGGTGTAACCTTCCCAGCCCCGCCCTGGCCCCCCCTCCCCGCCCTCTGTATTTTGGATCAGCAGCGCGATGGAGTGGAGTTTTGTAGAGCTTTTTTTCACGCCGAACTCGAGCGAGCGGCGCTGCCGGCGACGCGTGTGATGAATAATTCAGAGCGGCATGCGCCAACAGAGGGGCCCCAGAACAGTCAGGTGAGTCTCTCCGTCCCGCTCTGCTCCGCCGGGAATCAACAAACCTCCACTTGCGTGCCACAGTTTATGCAGCATCAAGGAGTAAATTGATTTCCACTCAACGTGTCCTGGCAGCACTGTCACTGCTGTGGGAGGTTGATATTTATTGCGGATGAGAGAGAGAGAGAGAGAGACAGAGGGAGTGAGAGCGAGCGAGTGAGAGATAGAGAGATGGGCACTCGTGAAGACGTGGATCTCTCTGGTTTTAACTATGAGCGACACCTGTGAGTGTGTGTGTCGGTAGGACGGGGGGAAGGGGGGGGGGAGTGGCACACGTGACCAAAACCACGGCCCGCACCGGGGCTCGACAGCTGTTGAGGTACACGCCTCACAAAGAGGCGAGCTCTTATCTGTTAGACCGGGCAGGAAAAGACACCGCTGTACTCATTTGCATTTGAGCCAGGAGGTTCTCCACCCCCGTAGGCTAATGTATGCACATGCATCAGCGTCTGTGACCCGCCGTACACAAAGCAGGGCGCTCCGTGAGCCATGTGTCTGTCTACATCAGCACAACCTTAGAGGGCAGGAATCCATAACCCAGAAGACTTCCAATGAAAACGCAGTGATTTATAAATGTCACGCCCAGAGGCCATTGTGATTTTTTAATGACAACATCAATGTCTATTCCGCCACCCCCCGAAGTGAGAAAAAATAAATGAGAATGAATAGATACAATGACCGAGGGGGGAAATGATTAAAGTCGAATCAAATTCCATTACAAAGACAGCCGGACAGACATGTGACACTGGCAAGGTGCTCCCCTTTTTGGAACAGAGATGTTCACAGGCACCAGGAACATTAGCAAGGTTAATTGAAGTTGAAATCAATATCCCTCTCTCTGCTGCCATATTTTGACAGCTCCAAAGAAATTGTTACATGCTTTTAGTCTCAGATGCGCACTGAGAACATATACTCCAAGACAATTTAAATGCATGACAGATAGCATTACCCCGAAGAAGACAAAGGGGCACGAAGTAAAATTTGTCTGTGGAAATGAACCATGTCTGCATTGCAACCGCCGAGCAGAAGTGTTTTTGTGTTCTGTTGAAGATATGCATGTAAAACACGGGCAAACATCAGGGTGCACATACCACTGACAGGAGAGGTGAACTGGGGCGTTTACCCGAAAGAACTGTCTAGCACATGCAGGGAATATCATGTATAATAGAAATATATTTCATCTTCATTTGAAGCTTAGCCAGGCGAAAGGTATCGCACCAAGGAGATGTGATTGTAGGAGAAACAGATTAAAAGGCACCCTTGCATTTACATAAGGTTGGGGATTATGGCATCTATTACCATACCAATGTTAGAAAAAAAAAACACTTTTATTTGAATCAATCCCTGGAGAGAACGTGACCATAAATAATGCATAATCAAAACGGTCATTTTTTAGGCTCATATTGTGCTCTTTTTTTTAAAATTTTTCTTTAAAGAAGCTTAAGTCTCCTGCTTCAAATCATAATCAAAAAAAAAAATCAGATTTGTTCAGGAGAAATGAGTAAAGACACGTAGTACATGCCGTACAGAGCAGCAGGGGGTTTTGGTATAGTTTCGGTTTGCTTCATAGCGCAACGTGCCAGTTTTGTGTGTACCGCCTGTTGAACCACAGTCAAAACGGTCTGTGGGAATACAATATGTGGAATGCTGAGCAACCCCAGGGAGAAAAGGGAACAGGCTAACACGTGCTGCTCTCTTTCCAAAGAATAAGCCAGAAAATAAAACCTTAACCTTAAGGCAAGAGCGCAAATTCCTCTAAGAAGGCAAATATTTCCACAACCTCTCCAGAAAATGGATTTGTGTGTGGAAAGATTACTGAATGGAAAAAAGTCCCTCCATACACTGGAGATCAAACGCATGCGGTCGTACATTAGACGTAAGCACCCCTTGGAGAAAAACGCTGCTTCTCTGAAACCAATCTCATCATTTCCGTTACGCCTCCATGTTTAAATCTAACAAATATTTTTTTTCAATTGTTGTTTTTTTTTTTCAGGCATGTGATATTGGATGCCGAATATCTAAAACCTTTGAAGAAATTTGTGATACTGGGTCCAAAATGAAATTATTTCCAAATTGTTTCCAAGCTTCAGCTGGGTCTGGTGGCTAGCTCCTGGAGACCCAGTCCCAAGTAAAGTGTTTTCTAACTTACTGATAAAAAGTTCCACCCCCTGGTTTCAAAGTAATATTGTACACAGGAAGCCTATTTCACTCAAGCTACAGGTAATATCCCCAGTGCTGTTATAGTCATGTACGCTTTCAGATGGCTATCAGTGGAATTGCCTTCCGATTGCGCCAAGCTGTGTCTCTAAATCTGATCGAGTTCCTCCGAGTGGGGGAAGCCACCATTTCATCATCCATCAAATGAACGTGCCCCTGTCTAGAAAGAAAGCCGTTCTGTCCCGTTTAATTAACCTGGCAAATAAACACAAACAAACACACTTCATCCGCGCCAACCCTGATTTAAGAGGGGGTTCATTACTGTTCTTTTGGTGCGCTTCTGCTACCAATCACTGTCGGCGAGTATAGATTTCCTATTAACTTCATATTAATTTGAACCACAGAAAACAACCCTGAACCTTCTTCTAGGAGTGCTGAATCAAGCTCTCCCAAGACAGTGATTGATATGTGAATAGGACTCCCATTCTGAATGAACACACTTACACTCACTGGACCTGTTGTAAATGACTTGTGTTAGGGGTTCAAACTCAGCAATTATCTCTCTTAAACATCTCATCTTTTGCAGCTAATTGTCTACAGTAATTTTTCCACAACTTATTATTGGGGTAATTGAATAGAGAGGCGCTTCGGAGTGAGGTGGTCTGTGCTCTCCCGGCCTCCCATTGTCTGTGGACTGGCAGGTTGAAAGGGTAGGAAATGGGTTGTGGATTCACCAATCTTCAGATGAAGAGTAATGCCCTGACTGTGACCTGGCCTGACCTGACTTTTCACTGTTCCTTCAGTAACCCATCACATTCTAGGAATGTGTTGGTGTTTCATATGCTTTCAGGATAAAAACACCCTTTGCTAATGCAGGAACAATACATGCATACAAATTAAATAAGGTCTTCGCCCTGTCTTTGATGGATCCAGGACACGAGATTGAGCTTCTATGAAAACTGCTATGCAAAAAAAAAAAAAATACAAGGCTTTCTTGTTATTGAATTTAAATTGCCTTGTTTTCATGGAATAACATCAAACAGAAGTGTTTGTTTCAAGATCTTGACTGCTATATTGTACCGTAATACTATGTGGGAGTCTTTTAACTTATAGCTTTCAAAATGGCTTATTCACTGGACAAAGGAAAGGATCTCCTTTTGCCTCGTGTTCCTGTTGCCTTGTGCAATGTCTTTGAAATGTTCACCTCCTCCTTACACCTCGTAAAATATACACTCTAGTTTATGTTTCACTGCAACTTGTAGGCCTTTATTCAAACTAGCTGTACTATACTTGTCCTTCACCACGGGTCATGCATTTTTGTTTTGTTTCACTCGAAGTCATGCAGAAAAGCGCGCTGCAGTGAGACTGAATAGTGCCAATATCCTACAGAGCCACCCATCTACAGTCTAACCACTTTTGTAGAAGTGTCTCACAGTGATTTGCCCTGGCTTGCTGCATTTTCTAGGTATTACAATAACCGTTAAAAGTTTCTAAGATGAAATGGGCTTAGTATCGGCATAGCAGCGCTGACCCATTCCACTCCGGTGTGCATACCTATGCTCAGGGGGCTGAGTGGAGACCTCGCTGTGGCACCAAACTTAAGGGTTGTTTGCACCAGTCCTGCTTTCCCTGTGTCTCAACATGGGCAATGCTTTCGTCACATTCACGGACACTTCAGAGATGATTTGGCCTTGGCTGGGACAGGGTCCCCCCCGGGCTCATTCCAAAGAGAGCAGAGAGGAAATAGACGAGTTTACTTCTCGTGTAAATCATATCAGGAGGTCTTCATTTTCATGTGACTTCCACGGATAAACAAAGCCACAGAGAGAGATTGTCGCATTTCCTTCTATGACGCTAATGCGAGAAATGTTATAATCAGACTTCTTGTTTCCCTGGAGTGAAGGAGAGGGTCACTGCCACTGATATGAGCAGCAGCATAATCATTTTGCCTCCTTCAGTTTCCATGTCTCATTGCTTTTCAAACCAGCTTCCACATAGACAACTGTAAATACACTCTCACATATACACTTATAAATAATACGCATATAAATAATACACATTCTCACACATACACACACCAAGAAAAATACACACACAAACTCTACATGGACTGCTCTTCTTGCCATAGCAACAGCTGGAATGTAGGGATGGAGTGAAGGACAGTTGATCCTGACATTGCTAGAATGGGTTTAGAGCAAAGACCTCCTGCAGTAATTCAACACAAAAAAACACAAACCACCTTCTTGCATGACCCGCAAGCCAATAGAACATACTCCACCTACATCTAAATGTTAGCAAGAAGACAGCAGAAAAATATTCCTTAGTATCCAGTAGATTAATATGTCAAAACCCTTTTAGTCGGCAAAATGGGTTTCATAGTTACATGCTTTTTGTCATACTACAAATAATTCACATACTGGCTACATGCACCTTTGATATTGTCTTTGTAACATGTCCAGTTTGGCAGGTATCTGCATTTCTCCACAAGAGATTCATTTTCCACTTAGCCTCAGATCTGTGGCATGATGTATTACATGGTGCATTCAGGGACTACAACTGTTATTTAACATTATTAATTAATAGTATTAATCAGACAGTGTATTCTGACACTCCTATAATTATTATTTCATAAACCAACATGTTAAAGCATTTCTTTGGAACAAATCTACAGTATATGCTTTGAAACGAAGTATTTTAAATAATTCTGCCTCTGCAGCCAGCTATGTTCATTTGTGTATACGGTAAATACTCACTGACACCAACAATATGTCTAATCCTTTGGCTTTATATATAATAAAATTAATCAGCCAATGTGGATTTGTCACAACATAACCTCTAATATAGTCATCTAATCTAAATAATATGTTCCAATTCCAAAGCCACCTTGGTTCCATCAACAATTTCCATTGAGGGACATTATGCCATTTATTCAGACTCTCACCCATTGTGAGAACACATCTTGGATTTGAAACGTTATCTGGTTATACAGCTGGGTTTTTATTGAAGCAATTCAGGCAAGGTATAGGTACAGTACCTTGGTGAAGCAACATCAGCAGGGCCTCCCGAGTGGCTCAACCGATAAAAAGGCTGGCTGTTGCTAGCAGCAACAGCAAGTGAACAATGCACAAAGGTCAAGCACTACGGCTTGAGCACAAATTTGCTTCCTTTCACCAAGGAATACAGGGAAGGGTAGACTGACCAGGCGCTTAGTCCACTCCATTGCACATAAGCTACCCCTGCTGGTCAGTTTGGCATCTGCAGTTCTCCCTGAATAAAGCTGCCTGTGAAGTGTCCTCCCCTGACTCAACTCCTGACAAGCTTAGCATGGGAGCTGCTAGAAGAAGCAGTGGCTGTCATCACATGTTTTGGAGGAGAGCATGTGTTTGTCTGTGTCTTCCCACATTGACAGTAGAGGTTGCAGCAATAGAGGTTGCAACTAAGGACATGATAGAGCATTCCATTTTTTTTTAGAAAATGGGGAACAAAAAACATTGGGCGTTACAAATGAAAAATCAAAAAAAAAAAAAAAAACATCATCAGCAGTGTGCCTCATGTTGGCCGAACCTCCCAGTACAGGGCTTAGCCTAAAAAGCCATACAATACACAGCCTCTTGTGCTGTACTTCCTCCCTTTGACACCCTCCCTACCTACCTCCCGTTTTCATTTCAGCCATATCTATTCCATCATTTCACTTGGGGGACATGATGAAATTACAACACTGCAGCGGCTGAGAATGAATAGATGACCTTACTATTACAGAGAACGAGAAGGGCATAGTGTGCATCGTGTTACAGAGTGTTTCCTATCCTGTCAGGGTTTTATGGAGTAAAGAGATCATAAAACATTAGGACATCCGAAATGATCCTGATCCCCAGTCGGGCCGGCACCAAGCGTGTCTACAGGCCCGTCTTTTTTTTTTTTGCTTTTGCTTCATCAGTGAGAGATATGGATCGTGCCTATATGCTGCACTCCACAGATGTTATTACCGTTAATGGCACTATCTGGAGTTGCGTTTTTTTATCTGAAGGCCCTCGTATTCATCAGTGATTGTGCTGTCCGTTGGAGGATTCAGTGCTCCCCGGGCTTCACAGTCGGGGGGCTGCAGTCGGAGCTTGTACAGTAATCAATCTGTACAGATGTCCCACGCAGGGCCATGTGAAATAATCATGGCCAATGTGGGTAGAATGGAGCTGACACAGTCGACAATGGGACTTTTAACACCCCGCATTAGCAGAACACATTCCTCTGCTCTGACTGCTACCTCTGTCCTTCGCAATTCCTTTCATTTTAAGCGACTGCATCCCTGTGCGTTCCTTAAATTGCGATTTGTGAACCGGGCTGGACTTTATTCTGTTCAGCCCTAATGTCTTGAAAGAAAAACAGCATTTTGTTAAGCCGCCTTCACAAAAAAAAAAACAAACAAACAAACAAAAAAAACCATATACTTCAATACAAAAGTACATAGTATATAAAACCATTTGATAGATAATGGGTTCTGTTCCATGTTATCTGGTTCCTAGGGTTTCCCAAGCAATAAAACATGTGCAGATTTTCCACTTGGGCTGCTGTTGTTAAAATCTGTTCCCTGCGCACACTGTCTTTTAACGGCTCCCTCACTCCAAAACCTAAATCAATAAAATCCATCACTTTGAATTTGTCTGAGGGGCTTTTCATCGCGAGGCGGGGACGCGGCTCTTCATTATCATTCATCTGCCAGTGGTCGGCAAGTAAAAACAGGGGACTCGGCGCGGGGGAAAAGCATTTGTCACCACTGTGGTGTCACACGCAGCAACTTAAAACCACAATTGGCCAAATGACCTCCTGGTCTCGAAGCCATGGTTGGTGTTTCGTTGTTCGGGCATTACGCAACTTTGGTATCAAGCGGCGTCATGTTGCTTTGGCTTAGATGCCATCGCAAGCCCTCAGATCTCTACTTGTGCACTCGTGCAGGGGTAAAGTCACATTCATTTTGCTAATATAGCACATATTGCAGCATTTTATGGAGAGGATCTTGGTATGTCCTCGTATAATATACTGACAATTAAGAACAGCCCTCAGGATTACGCTGTTTTTCCAGCCGCAGGTGCTGCAAGATGAGGCCAGCCATGTGGGAAACTAGAGAGCATTATACACGTTTGTAAAGTCATAGGTCCAGCTCCTGAGTGGAAAAAAAAAAAACGTTACGACACTCTTGAGAGAAGTACTGAGCTGCTTTATCAAAGCCCTTGGAGAATCAGTGTATTTTACAGAAACACGCATATACATTATCAATCTTAATTGTTTATGGTAGCACATTTGTTCCAGATCTAGAAAAGCGCTCCCTAATTTGTGAATGACCTTGCAGAGGATGATTTATCAGGAGATTTGAATCGTAAGTGTCATGTGATGCCTTTTACTGTAACTCTTTTTTTTACCACTCAGAATGAGTGTTCGCTTTTTTTTTTTACCATTCAGAATGAGTGTGTGCTCACTTTCATGGAACAAGCACTTGATTGAGGGACTACCAAGGTTAATCAGTGTTTGGTCAGTAGGTACCACTTGGAACGTGAAGATGTGGTTCCTGTACAAAGTACGCCCTCTTCAAAGACACGCTTGGCGTCGGAAAGGAGCGTCAGAACCCTAAAAGGTCAAACTCATTTTATTTTCAAAGTATGGTTTGCGATCCACAGAGGTCACATTCACACTGTAAACGGAGTCTGTGTGGCACAGATAAATGGCACTGTAAGAAATTCCACCATATGTAACAGTAATATGGGAATGAATTAACTGATATTACTTTCATAAATTTAAAATTCTTTGATCACCACAATAAAGCAACAGAGCTGCAATCTCCTGCAGCGTGGCCCTGCTAATGTACTTGGGGAAAAAAAAAAACATTTAAACAAGTATGCTTTGCTTTCAGCTGCTGCTTTCCTTTAGTAAGCCAAAATACCGTAATGTAGCCAGCGTAGCTTTTCATTACATGTTCAATATTTAATGTGCTTTTTTATCTTAACTGCATCTAACAACCCTGCATTTGACAGCAGCATAACAGACCTTGTTCAGGAGCATGCTGACCAAAGAAATGCCCAAAACAACAGAATTACTGCAAACATGTCAGACATTGCGAAATGCCTACAACAGAATCAATCACTCTCCATTCTTCTTCAGTCAGTTGTGTAGCAGAGGACAGAACAGAATCTGATACAGTGCTTGGGCTCAAGGGCATTATCTCCTTTAAATTGTTGAATCATAGGCTATCATTGCAATGTTTACCCAGGGACAGCTCTTGAATCCAACAGATGATGCTACGTTTTGAGGTGATGATGAATACACAGCTGAATTTGACTATTCAGTGGCACATACCCTGGGATGGTATTTAATATTTTATTAAGGGCAAGAACAAAAATGCTGTGTCTTGCCATTTAGGACTGACTCCCTCAAGCAACCTCATTCTGAGAAGAATGACTGGCTCTGGTCTTATATTGCACCATGCGCCACTGTAAATGATTGGAGTCAGGCGCAAGAATCAGGGTGACATCCGAGACATTGGGGACATATATTGCAATATTGGAGAAAATATGACTGTGGATTAGTTCCTTCGCATTTCTCTCATACTCTGTTTATTTGGTATGCATTTGTTTGACAAGATGGTGTCTCTAGAGGAGCAGGCCGGTGATTGGTTTGTCTTCCGAGTTGGTCTTTAAAAGACAGGGAGATGATCCCTCCATAAGTGTACAGCATGCAAAGATGACTCTCAGTGGCCATGTTTATGCAAACCCAGGAAAATACATGGCTGTATAAATGCTGGGCCTTTTTACTCTTCATCTTAGAAAAACAGAGGCACAAGTTTGGAGTTTCACGTTAAGTAGTTTCACCAAAGAACTTTACAACCCTTTTTGCAAAAAAGTAGAGTTTGTTATATTCCTTGATGGAGTGCCTACACCAATGTCTGAATCACCGGTGTGCTCTGTTATGAAGTTTTTTCCAGGCGTTACTACAATATGACAACCTCATAATCATTTTACATAAAGTCCTTGTTTGCATGTCACAGTGTGTAACATCTTATGGCTTCTTGCAATATTGGGTCAGTCCCCTAGAATTCATTTTATTACTAGTTTAGCCTCTCCCCCTTTTAATTTAATACTCCATGGACAGCTGTCATTCTTAATCACATGGCCTTTTTGATTAGCAGAAATGTGGCATATCCTCTCATAGAAGTGTTTATAAGTGAGTACAGCCAGACAGTAATATTAATGCAAACTACGAATCATAATTCTGAGGACCTTGTCTCGAGTATTATTTATACATTATACAGTGGTTAAAAAATAGCACCACCTGCCATTACTACTTCTCGATGGGTTGCAATTAATGACATACTAGATGCCTAGAGAATAGTTTTTAACAATGTGCCTGTGGCTGCCAAAGCAGGTCAAAGAGGATCATTCCTTAGGGTCGTCAATTCTGTCTCTATAAATCAGCATTTAAATGAAGTATTCTACACTTTCAAAAAGCCCAGGGCTGTTCATATATATAAAAAAATCTAAAATGGTTTGGTTTTCTTCTGAGCACTTTTTTTCTTTCTCTCCCCCTTTTTCTTCTTCTCTCACTCCCTCCTAAATCTCAGACTTTTTTTTTCATTTGTAGGGGGCTTAAGATTTCCCTGCTTGGACTTTTATGTGTACCAATTTGTTTCAATCGACTGAGCATGGTTCAGTCTGACTCTGCCCTTTCTCTCCATACACTCGCCTGACAGAGATGCGTATAAGGGCTGGAAATGCCAAGCCACATTTCAGTGATGGTGGAGAAATGTCATGTAATTCTGTCCGCTCCCATAACGTGGAGGGAGTTACTTGTGCAAGTCCCATTTCTAATCTCCTGGCTTTGATACCCTTTCCAAAAAACCGAACAAAACGAAACACAAAAACTGACAACACCACCATCATCCTCCAGGGCAAAGCATATATTGCTTGCTGACGTTCTGTTGAAGCAAACACTTGGTCAGTTTAGCTACTGTCAATTCAATTCTGTCCTATCAAACGGTGGTTCCTTTGCACATTCATATGTGTCCAGACATGGAGGATAATGGGGAATAGGTCATGTCCCTGCATCTCAGTGGTAGCTCAGAGAGTATTAAATACAGATGTTGTAATCAATGTTTAAGTATCTAATGAATTCCTTGATTGATGTATTATTGTTAAAGAATGTTCCAGTGGTATAATGTACAGTATCTGACTAATTGTTATAGCGGGTATAAAAATCCAACAGACAAACATAATGTTCACCAGAAGTCCGGTTATCCATTACATTTACGTTACATTTCTTCATCCAGTCATTTCTTTATGGCTGTGGTATGGCACTGTCACGAGACTGACAGGAAGACAAGATAATCAGACATATCTTTGGTTACAGGATACATTTCTCCAACACTATTGCTAGAAAAAGAGATGAAGATAGACGTCAATTACACATGAACAACTGCAACTCCCCATTAATAATAAAAATAAAACTTAATAAAAAACAATTTGACAAGAAAATGAAACCTCGGGGACAGATGTTTGTATCTCAAATTTTCATTGAATATAAAGGCTAAAATATATTTTTACTTGAATTGGGGAAGCATGGGGCTAATGGCACTTTATGATATTATTTCTGTCCCCTGACCCTGCCACCCTCTTCTTGGGTTGGGGGGTTAACAGCATGCTGGCTGATTTTTGCAGCCTCACTGTGTCCCTTGGGGAACCATGACTGAGAACTCTGTTTGGACCGATCAAGCAAAGCATTCATATTTCAGCAGCTGGGGCCGTTGGACAGTAATTACTTTGCGGATTACCTTGCCGTTTGCGGTGTGTCTGGTCATCCGTTAATGCGGCGCGCGACTGTTCCCAGGGAGATTTGTCCTCCCTGACCCGTCAGGTGACGCCTCAGCAAGCGGGTCTCTCTGCTTCCCGTCCCCTCCATGTCACGCGCTTGTTGGCCATTAAAAAATCGCCAGGTTAGAAATGCCTGTTGGCGTATTGCGCTAACTCCTCTCTCGCCAGAGTGCTGATGCTCTACTTTCGCCTATTAATTACTGCGAGTAGAAAATGCAGAGAGCATACGTACAGTACATTTTCCACACACTGTAAAGGTTCTGCCCCTTTCCAAACTGGTACTTTTTAACAGCAATTAATTGCTCAACAGGGCAACTGCCATGTTTCCTCACAGGACAGACATACTGGAATTCAATGGTCAGTGAAATGACCAACTACATAGCTGAGAGGATGGGATGTTTGGATGCAACACAGTTTAAGTCCTTGCGGCATGACACCAATGCACATGAAACCAGTAATTCGCTCTCAGAGCATTAAGCATCGTGATTCCCTTTCTGCTGATTTCAATAAAGCTGGCAGAGGCAAATGATTCCAGCTCATCGGCATGTCAACATGTTTTCCATTTCTTTTTTTCCCTGTTTGTGCAGCTGTTGCATTCAGCAGACATGTCCCTGGCCATTAGTACATATCCAAACATGGTCTGAGTGGTGCTGGCTGCTGGAAGTGATCAGAGAGTGGAATTTATCTGATGTGAAGGCCTTTTTTAAGCTTGTACTGGATGATTCAAATTGTTTGCTTTGTAGCACATGAGCTGAGAGTCTATAAAAACTTTAATGAAATGAAAATATGCCTGATTAAAAGAGTGTATCTGCGTAACTTCTGTGGCTTTCTTACAAACCAGATTAAAGAAATACCCTAATTCAAGTTTTAATATAAAGGATATTTTATTAATGTGAAACATAAACCACACTGTTGAGACTGATCTTGGTTTGATCACTGATCACTGGGGAGATAAGTCTTTGATAATAATGTGATAATTTCTGTTCTTTTTTTTTGGAATATCAAGTAACATAAAACATAATACTAATATTTCACAAACATCAGATAGAAAAAACATACTGTAAGTATTGAAAGTATTTTAAAAACTGGTGCAATAACCATACAGCAGATATAAGCAATTTTCTTCCTGTCAATGCCAGGAAAATCAGGACAATGATTACACTACAAAAATGTCCACAATGGCTACAGCTCGGAGAGAACACTATGATGTGCCAAAATAATGGATAAAAATCTCCCACCCAGACACATCAGAACAGTCTCACACTGGAGCTAATAGAATATGACACCATTTTCAGTCTAGCAGAAAACAGGAGCTGCCTCCCTGGCCCCGGCCCACATCAATAACCAAACAAAAGAACAAAACTACAGGACTTTCGATGGCACTCGTTGCCTCCCTTTTGCAAGCAGACACACGCTAAATCGGAGGGGAGACGTTAGGCACATGGCGATGCTGATCACTGAGAGGGGAGGAGGAGCGGCTGTAGCACGGCACAGTGGCACAGGGGGAGTCCAGCAGGTGCGGAAAAGGGGAGGGGGGGTGGGGGCGAAAATAAAAATTCCCTGGCTGGACAAGAAAGGCACGCGTCCACCGCTTGATGTAGTATGTGTCAACTCCTGAGCCATAGATCAGTCCCCACAGGCCAGTGATCCACATCCCAGAGCGGCTCACGCTTCAGCGAGAGCCCAGCTCTGCCCTCTCACCTCATTGGCGGGCGGACTTTTGCAGGTGGGGCCGCTGCTTTGGGGGATGACCTGGCGAGGAGCCCAGATCCAGAGAAGCTCCCGGTTAAACGGAGCACCTCCGACCCCAGCAATGGGGATCTGGACTAACCTTTCCACGGCTTCGAAAATGCAGCGGCAAGCAGAGGGAGAGAGGAGACAACATCCCCCTCTCATCCATGTGACTCAACGGGCAGGGAAACTTGCTAAAGCATGAAGGTCAGATTTGGGTACTGACTAAATTCATTAGCCAGCCCGCACCTCCCACTCTATGTTAGAAGAGAGAGAGAGAGAAACTATGCTAACAGCAAACTATGCAAATATTTTATATGATCACAGGAATTATTTTTTAAACTTTCCTTGCGACTTACTGCCAATATGTAAGTGCAGATGTTGTATGCACTTTCTGCTGAACGAGGCAGCGGTATGACCAGAAATATTTTTTGGCGTGAATTAAGTTAACTGTGTCCTATACTGTAAATACCACCACAACGGTAACCAAGGCATCTGTGTAATGCCTTTCATTATTTTTAGTGGTAGTGTGCTCCTTGCTAAAGATGGAATGCCAAGTCTGTTGTGTGAGAAAAATACACTAAACTCAATGAGACATTTCATTTGCTGCACAGGCAGTCTATATTGTAGCTCTGAGTTGCAGGAAATCCTTAATAAACGGAATGGCTCCTGAACTTCTGTGTTTCACCCAACCTCACAAGATCTGACACACTCCAGCCTTTTCTTGGGTTTTAGTTCATCCAGAAAATATTGTGTCTAATTTTCACTGTGGGAGAACCAAGAAACAGAGACACTTTAAATCTTACATGTATAGAAGAGCCTAACGAGATAAGGGCTACTGTCTTGTCTGCCCTGGAATGACCCATACAACCGAAGCCTGTGTGCCATTGTTTTAAGACATCTAGAGCCTAGATTTTAAAAATAAAAAGTAGGGCTTAAAGTTTTAATAGAAAACACTTCACTTCTCTGTCATTTAAAAGTCATATTCCTTAGCCTTTGAACTGACACTTGATGTTTCCCTCCCAAGACTTCAAATAATTCTAGTGTGAGTATCCCAGAGCCCTTTGCCGGTTGCATACTCTACTTGTGCTAAAAATTGTGGGACCACTCGGCTTGTGTTCTATACGCTATTGTGGCTCACAACTGCGGCTTACACAAAATGCTTGTGAAAAGCCCTGTACATGAAATAAAACTACTATGGTTCTGCTAAGTTAGGGTTGACACATATTTCCATAGCTTGTGAGCTCTCTCACAGTGAGATTGATCAAACAACACAAGGCAGAGTGATGCGGTTTGCTTAGAATATGAATAAATAAATGAATTATCAAACAACTAAGATGGGAAATAGTAGTAATGCTCAATCCTGAAGCAAATTATAGTACTTAGCTTGCTGCATGGTATCAAAAATACCCTGCATATTCTCAGTTCCTCACTAATATTTTGTATTCCTGAACAGCCTAATTCAACATTGATGCAGCTAGAACATTGTTTTACAATCCACACATTCTAGTCCAAATCAAACTCGACCACTAACCTGTTGCTAATATTCATTGACATTTCCAGCATTACACTGTCTAGGTTCTATATAAGCAGGACATAAACTGTGTTATCTTCCTTGACATGCACATCCATAGTGTGATGCTCAAAAGCAATCTGAGGAGACACTAACCAACAGCACATGCCCGCGACCCTCTATACCTGTAAATGTGAAAGCGCCGCCTCCAAAATTCCCCATGCTCGCAGGTTTGCATCTTTAGGCCAGTGTTACTTCACTGCTTGGCTTGTGCATACAGCACTGTTTCAAGTCACGTACAGCTTCATTCCTGCTTTGCATCCATTTTGAAATAAATAATATCTGCTTGAATATATAAATATGCATAGAGCAGAAAATGCAAGAGGACAGATCAAAATATTAAAATGCCATGAGCAGCCCTTTGATGGCCCGTGAATTAGACTTTCGTTTAATTAATTACTTCATTTTCCCTATTAAACCGCGTTCTTGAACATCAGCTTGTTCTCATGTTTAATTCAGGGTGAAATTCTGCATTCTACTTCTGTCCACATCTGACGCGTCGAAGGTGCTGCAGATTACTAATCTGAAAGGAGATGGAGTTTCAGTATGACTGGAATTTTAGAGTCAAGCCAGTGATAAGAAAACTTAGTGTCAGACACTATACTTTACTATGGTGCTCTGGCTGTAGGATGAGGCTCACTATCCAGAACTTTCTCTGCCGTTGTCCCATGATGGTGGAATGACCTTCCACACTTCATCTGTTCTGCCGAATCCCTCGCTATTTTTAAGAAACACGTGAGGACACAGCTCTTCTGCACTCATCTGATCACCTGAATCGCTACCACCTAAAGCAATTTCTTATGCCCTATACTCCGTTTTCCTTAAAAAAAGGTTTAGTGCACTTATGTTTCTACCAGCTAGCTTATACCTTGTCTGGTCAACTATTGAAGTTGGTCATGCAGCACTTCTAATATTATGACTCCATCTATGGCTTTTGCTTGTGTTGTACTCTGCCTCGCTTGTAAGTCACTTTGGATAAAAGCGTATGCCAAATGAATAAATGTAAATGTAAGAGACATAGGATTCAATGGAATTCACAGCTGCAGCTCGCCCTTCACGTCATTTTAAATGGAAGATTTAGGTGAGTCACAGGGCATTCACAGGCTGTAAAAATGCTTCTACTCATCACACCATGTTTTTTTTATGGAGACAAAATATCAAGTAAACATGACACACAAATTATAAAGCACACATTCAGATGAGTTCCCCGCTCTGGTAAAGATGTGAGGAGGTTGCGAGAGATGGATCGGGAGACTCGTATAAGCTGGGAGAAAGCTGTAAAAGTTCTTGTGAAATTACTTGATGAGTTTGGACGGAACAGAATAAAAATGCATGAGTGTGAATTAAAGGGCAGGTAAATATTACTGTGGGTAACAGTGCTGCATGTTTAAATTGACCATATTTACTTTGACTGCATAATAAAAACATGCAAAGAAACCATGACTTGAGGTCTTAATTTCTCTTAGATGAATCGAGTGCTACAGTATGCATTTAACGCTGAAACAAATCAGCCACTGTGAGACCAGATTAAAGCAGTCCCCTGAGGCGCCAAGGCTGCCATTGTATAATTATCAAATAGCCATTTGTGAGTTTGGGCCTTTGAGTACCCCTGAAAGAGACCCTCCGTTGTACCAACTGAACATCTAATCACACCGAACTGACAATTCCCTCCCTGAGTGGAAGGCGAGTCAAAGGAAAAAAAAAAAAGGTGGTGGTACTTACTATTGTGAAGTTCATGACTTTGAGGATCCAGATGGTTAAAGCAAGGTTGACCAGAATTAAAATCATGAGAAGGAGGACGAAGAAGTAAAGGCAACGCTTCCGCCATCCGTAAATCCCCACTTTGTACACGTGTGGTTTCTCTGAGCTCTGCACATTGTTTCTATGAGTGCACTGTTCCTGGGTCATCTGGAAGAGACAGGGGAGAAAGAAAAAAAAAATGCTGTAGTTCATGTTACATCTTCAGCTCCTCCTCCTACCCCCTCCAACCCCCCCCCCCCCTTCGTAGAAGACGTAGAAGACTCAAGCTAGCATAATGGCAGACTGAGCATAATGAAACATAGTTTGGTTAGAAATCAAATTGATTCATTGTCTCATAAACTTTTGATATCTCTATTACTCCCTTTCTGCACCATTGATGCCCTGATAGTCCCCATTAATGATGATTCTAATTGTCTGTCGGAGAAGAATAAAAGACATTGTACACTTCAAGCACTGTAATAATAGCCCAATAACTCAAAGCAAAATACAATTTACAGTCTGTAGTGCTTTGAATGGGTGACTTTGCCTGCAGCCCCATTAGCATCAGACAACCGCACACATTCAGCGCTAACTGATACAAATCACACACAAATCTGTGTGCATTATCCTTTCAGAGCGCAAAGGCAAATCAACAAAACCCAGCTTTTGCCTAGTAACTGTCTTGAAATTGAAGTGCAACAACAGAAATATGTATCTCTACGCTGAATCACACACAGCAATCCAACAATTTCATCTGTGCAATATTGCTTAGGACATTTACAAACTAATGAGCAGCATTTGAAAATTAGCATTTGAAAATATGCAGCAAACATTCGGTTATGCATATTTTGGGAAAATCCGTGGCCATAACAGCAATGACAGGAAAACAAAACCAAACAAAAAACAATCATGACTGTGGAACCTGTGAAAAACCTACTATTATTGATCTGTCTTGTATTTCAGTAGCAGCCACCAGGGTTCTGAACACTTAACCTTGTGGGAGGCCGATCCCATCACACCAGAACCCTTTTCAAATGAGCCAATATGTCCGCTGCACTGGGGTCAAGGTTCAGGGGGTCACCTACAGTATAACCCCGCAGCCCTCAGGCTCTTTCCACTCTTCTCCACCTCTAAGTGTGATTTAGGAGGGGCAACCTGAGAATGGGCAACCTCCCGCTAAAAGGTAACTGTGCCCTGCCACGGTTATTGACGCATACGCCAGCCACACAGCGGTGATAATGAATGTGTGGACAGGTGACAGACCCCGCCTCCCGCTGACATACAGTACAAACAAATAAAAAGATCAATGTCACCGCTTTGAAGGACATCGGCAAATGACATCTTCCTCAGAGACCCTGTAGTGCCGTCATACATCAGCCTCAATTCTCCGCACCACTAGAGGACGAGTTCACAGAGGGTTACTACCAGCCAGGCAGGAAGTGAATGCTGTGTTCCCGCTGAAATGTTTCCCCTCATATCTCTGTACAATAAACCATCACGGCTTACCTTGGAAAACAATCTGATGAGGGTCTACATAATAACCATGAGGATAATAATTCATGAGTATATTAAATAGGTATCATATTCGTACAGCTATTGCTGTACATTGGATTTGGGTGGTGTGAACTTTATTTCTCAGGACTTGGCTGAGAATAATATTTGTAGAACTTGACTTTAGTATGGCAAAACTATTCTTTATTAACTGAGTGAGCTGGTTAATATACTTGTAGTGCATTACATTCTTGACTGGGCTGCTATGTTTACCTATTATCACATTACCTTTCAAGTGTGATTAATTTTCTTGCACGGTTTAGTGTCAGTCTAATTGTGAATTAATTTGTAGTTTCAATTTCCCTGTCTCAGCTGGCTGCATTTAGTGGGCCTACCCAATTACAGTACCTATGTCAAATGTTTTGTTTTTCAGAAGAGTGGCTTTTTACTTGAAAAGCAAGAGAGAAAAAAGACTAAAAAAACACAAGTGGGGTATTATATGGCAAGTTGGAGACATACCAAAACACTGACCTTTATGACTGAAAGCCTGTTATACACCAGTCAACCAAGAGCACCCTGTTTAAACCAATACAATTCAGAAAGAGTTTGTGAGTCTGGTGCCTAAGCAAGCATAGCCAATCAACTGTGAATATAAAGTGATTTTTTTGTCTAGAGCAACCCAAACACTGCTAAATCTCCCTAGGTCACAGCTAAAAAAAGATAACATTTTTGTGAAGGGAGCTGTCATGTCAATTGACAGTATAAATATCAAGTTGACTGGCTAACAGCTATTCTTGCAAGTGTATCTTTAGAAGGTGATATGTAGCTATTTAGAAGGTCCACAGCTCATAGACCCAAATTAATTCTTTGAAGCATCTTTTATTAGCATTTTGGTATGTTCTTAACCACTTATAACAACAGACATCATGAATTGACATTAGCAATGCTTGCCCATTATTAGGGTCTGTGCCTCCAGTCAGTTGGGGAATTTATGAATCCTGACTCCATGTCAGACATCATGCATGGTTCAAACAGACATTGTTAATTCGTACTTCAATTATAACATTACAGTTTTTTTTATTTTTCATCGTCTGTCCCTTCACTTTGTCATCTCTAACTAGTGACTGAGGACAAAAATGTTCCACATTCACGGTTTTCCCTTTAGCCTTCTCTTCAGAGCCAATGGGCCAACTTTTCTCCCGAGAGTCATCCTGCAAAACCACACAAATAACATCATTCATTTGCTAATGCTTTTCTGTTGGAGTAAATGCACACCCTGGAGTCGTAGTTTTTGTCTGGAAGGGAGATGAAGTGCTTTTAACAGCTGAATAAGTTTTGTTGCTTGTCTGACACAAATCTACCAAATGACTGATGACATTTTTTTCCTCACTCCCAGATAAAAACTACTATTTATGAGGATCAAACAAAACAATTCCAGTATTTTATCACTAGCTACTGGCAGTGGCTGTGTGTTCAGCCATTTTCTGTGCATTCTTTCATTTTATATGCCTTCTTTACAGTGCACAATTTTGGGATTATCATCTCAGTCTGATTTTTTTTACCTGGCCTTCACCTGTTTCTTTTAACATGGCTCTGGTGGTACTGAATTGTCGATTCATTGAGTTCACACCAAAGACCAAAACTGACAGAAGAAAACTGAGCATTGTCAAATATGTCAGTCTACGAAATTGGACTCTGTGGGCAAGAGAAAGAGAAGGTTGTTATCTGTTGGAATTTATGTGAGGAAGTGAAATCCCCTGATGCTTTGAATCAAAATCTTCCTTTATTGTGACAAATCCATTTGGAGCAAGTGAAAAGCCTACATGGACATTGCATTTCATCAACCCAACTCAGAACATCCATCCATTTTTCGGTAGCGGAATTATACTCCCGAAATGAGCTGGAGGCACACCCGGATGAGACGCGCACATACAAGCAGTGGGGCCGTTTAGAACCAATCAGATTAGACAGCATGCCCCTCCACTGGGGGAGCAGCACTTAGAGAATACCCACAAGGGGAACATGTGCTCTCTATGCAGATCTGAACCCTAACCTCCCAAAATTGTGAGGGAACAGTTCCCATACTGCTAACAGCAAGATAAAAAAAAATCCCTCTTCAATGTCATTGTGGCATCAGAATGATGACTAAAGTAAACGCTGGAGCCAAGCCATCCACAGCACTATTGTTACAGTGCATTTCACTGTGAACTCTTAGCATAACACCAAGGTTAATAAGCACATGATTAATTATGAGCTGCCCTTCCTGGTGCTCTGTCAGAGCTCTACCCAGAGACCGGCTGTAATACGCACAAGAGCAACATCACAAGAGACCCAGGATGATCACCAGATAAAATACTCGATTCCTGACTAAAACAATGCCAGGCTAATTATCTCCAGAGGAAAAGAACCAGGCCTTACAGCCCTCCCTGATGAAGACATGGCTGCACAGAAAATCATTTAACTCCTTAGGTTATTTAATTACAATAAAGGTTCAGCAGGGAGAAGTAAACCACAGTAGCACAGTAACTCCTGGCTGGTGACAGGCCACAGAAAGTCAAGCCACACTGCAGCTCATTCCCATGGGAAACTCACTGATGGTGGTTTTTCATGCGTGTGCTGGAGATTCCTTTCCTATGAGACACCATGTTCACAGTATGTGAACACGAGCAGCACACGTTTACTACTAAGTTCAGTCAAGGGGATGGGGTGCATGAGATACTAATAAACCCAATGACATGAAGTAATCAATAGGAAGAAATCTGTGATTCCTAAGCAACACACAAAACAGGAGATACTTCATTTCCAGTACCAGTCAAACGTTTGGACACCTGTGGTTAACATATTGGGAAACATGCATTCAAAGACGAATCTAAAATATAACATAAGTTTTGATTTGTTTAACAGTTTTGTGGTCACTGCATAATTCCATGTGTGTTATTTCATAATTTTGCTATTATTCTACAATGTGGAAAAAAGCAAAAATAAAGAAAAACCCCTCTATGAGTAGGTGTGTCCAAACTTTTGACTGGTACTGTATGTCCCTGAAGTTGTACACTTTATTTCAATACCCATTTAGAGAATGATGTCTGGTTAATGTCCTTTAATTTTGCAACCTTTATGACTCATGAACTAAAACTGAAAACCACCCTGGTTACTGTTCTGAAAATGAAATGCTGTTTTAGGCAACCTTCAAACATTCATGTGGAAACATTATGGAGGTGTATTGATCTGTCTTACTATTAACTGATATGTATTGAAAACACAGAAATGCGTTTAACAAAAAAAAAAAAAAAAAGTCAGAGCATCAACAATTACTCAACTGAACCAATTATAAATGTGGCTTAAGCCTCTTTACTTGAAAGCCTTGTTTCAGGAAATTCTATAAGGCCAGCGCTGCCGAATCCAATTAAACATGGAAAGCACTTTGATGGAGCTTTTTAGCAATATTTTATGACTCTGCCTTTCCGTGACTTTGACAATTTTATGGCAGCACAGGAAGGAAGGTGGATGCATTATGGTCACATTGCTTCATCTCATTTTCACAGAGCTTCTGCTTCTTCTTCTATCAGCCATTTGGGTGCTGTGACCCCTTGCGTTGAGTGAGCGCCTCCTCGCAGACTCTGTGACCCTGCTAAGGGCATGCTTCTTTTTCTCCCTTCAGTCTCGGCTATGCTGCATATAGATTTTGAGTTGTGCATGAAATCTATATGCATGTGCAAGTACCGGGACAGTCATACTATCAGACCTGTTTCTGAATAATGTGGCTTGAATAAAACATACACACGCACACACATACACACACACACACACACACACATTTTACAAAAAACCCATTGCTGCCATTTCAGTAGCGACCGGGAGTGAGTGTTCAGCCAGATCACTTCCTGTGTTCGTCAGTGGAACCAGGTGCGGTTTATTTCCTCCTCATTATTTTTAGTTTCCATTTTTTAGCTTCCATGCCATGCCATCTCTGACGTGTCTACCATTTATAGGGATTGGATCAGTGATGTGAGAGGGTGTGTGCTGAGAGAGTAGAATGGATTGAAGGGGATTCATTCCACAGATCTGAGTCCATTGTCCCATGGTTTGATTATCATGGCTTACATGAGAGGACTGAAATGCTGTGGTTATCTTATCCACTTGTTTAAATGATGTCATAATACACTAGACTGCTAAGAGTTTGTTGGCAGACTTTTTCATCAGTGAGTCTGCAAGGGCTACCTTCATTAATGTATTAATAGTACGACATGTATACTTATATTTTACATTCATCACTTGTAGTTGTTCAAATATTATATTCAGAAGCAACGTGAACTAAATTCCTTTGAGTCACCTGGTGAACTAGTTAAATGTAAATGCTTCTTTCTGACAACATGATAAAATGCATGCTGGATTTGGATTTGTGAAAATAAATGGGTAAGCATAAACTGCCATGGCCAGTGCTGCTAAATTGCATAGTAAGTGCGCTAACATTAGCTATCTAGATAACATACCATATAATCATTTGAAGTTCTGCAATACTTTCACAAATTACTAAGTGTTATCATTGTCACACTAACATCTTTATCATATATGAAATACATATCTTTGAATATATAAATAAATTGATTGATTCATTGTTTATTGAAACTGTGAGATCTGCCAGCTGTCTCATAACTGCTAGTCATCATTGGGCCATGGGTTAGGACGTGGCTGCAAATATTGGTCTTCCAACTCATGGTCATTAAATTGCTCATATTTAAAGTGAGACTGACAGGCTGTTGAGTCTCATATTTGAGACAGCGAGAGAATGTTTGTTTAGCTTCTGAATTCCAATGGAAGTAAACAAGGATCCTCTGAATATTAAACACCTCCCGGTGCCTCATTTGCTTCCCCATTCCGATCGATGCCTCGGCTGTTGTTGGGGGTATTCATGACGGTGCAATCTAAATGTGCTGTTTAAACACCCAGGTGCCGCATTATTTCTCCCATACCATGTCATAGTTTGCATGGCAAGTGTCACTCAAGCCAAGATAACATACTTTGCATTTTTATGTATACATATACACAATTTATATGAGACAAATAACATTTTTTTGCACATAACTAAAAGATCATTTTAAATTAATCAAACTGTTTCAAAACAATGTGTTGCTGATCTTTCATTAGCATGACAAGTGTTCAGTTTGAGAACTATGCCAAATTTTCTGTAAACAAAATCAGACTGAACCAGCTCTGTATTATTTGGTGGGCATTAATACCTGAGGTGCACAAACAGAAAATTTGTATAAAAACTATTATCAATCCAAATGAACAGCAATAATCTCATCAATGAGCATCAATAATAACTATATACTTATTGCTGGAATTACATAAGAACTTTCCGGGCAGTGTACTGTACATCCTTAGGTACAACAGTTATGCTAATGTTGCGGCCAAGTGTCTCAGAGTGGATGATTATGTCTGCAACATCAAGCGTACTGCCTAGGGGCGTTACATTGGAGCTTTTAAATATGCTGCCATCCAATCAGTTGATTGTGTGCCAGCCAGGAAGTGAATATGGTGGCTGAGAAGGCACAAGTAATCCAGACAGAAGGCAAAATCTACTTCTGGCCGGTTACACTAAATATGAGTTCTAACTGACCAACATGCAGGCTGACCAGGCAGTAAGTTATAATGTTGGTATATTAATGGCATTACAGTATCCAATTAATACCTAACCATTTAGCAAGCAATATGGTTAGCTAACTAATATGATAGAAGTATTCACACAAAAAATGAAAAAGCATACAAATACTGTCAATTGCTTGCTGAAAACATTACAGGTTTAATCAGCAAGCGGAAAAGCGCAAGGTAAAAAGCTAAACTGTCCGTTAGTTAGCTAGCTAGCCAACTTTAGCTTTTTAAAATGACTGCAGAAGTAGCACAAAATGCCAGGAGTGTTATGCCAGTTGACAAGGAGTTGCAGGAATGCTGGCATTACATATCTTTCATATTACTTGGAGATAACTTTCAGGGTTTTGACGGGGGACCTCCAAAAGATAACTGGAGAAATAGATTAATGAGGGTTTACAGTAAGTGAAACAATTGTGCTTGGCTAGCTGACCAGGACATAAAAAAACAACATTGCAACAGTCACATTGTACTCAAACAAAGTGAAACAAATGAGGCAACTAATGCTGCACAATTAATGCTTCAATGAAACAAATCAGCCCTTGATTTCTCACAGCTATATGACAAACAAAAGAAGCATACTGGTAACCGTGCAATTTGACAATTAGTCTACAATTACCGCTGACAATGAGTGTGTTTCTCAGGCAGTAATGAAACAACAGTGCTTTGGAGAGAGACCAAAAACAATCATTTTTCTGTTATAGAGGCTCGCTTTGATAGTCGAAAGCTTTGGTTTATGTTGCCTTTAAAACTGTTAACGCAATCCAATGTAAATGATACGATCTTGACAAATGTCTCCATTATCAAAGGCTTATAAGCCACAGAAGAAAAACATACCAACACAGAGAAATAAATAAAATCTAAGATGTGCTTTCCCCTGAAACTGCCTTGCACCGCACAGACAAGCTCAGCTGTTAAGGGCTTTATATCAGGTGGTTCCTACACTGGGGCCTAATCTTCATATTGTTACTCAGCAGATCTTTATCAGGTTCCTATTGAGAGGTGAAAACATGGACACACAGTCCTTCATGGTGTTTAACTGATGAAGGAGTGCACTTCCTTTGAACTGATTCTATCTGTTAAACACTGAGCTCCTCTTCTGAAGTCCTTGTTGGTACAACTCTCAGTGTTAGAGGTGGGCAGATTTTGGCTGCAAGTGAGAAGGCCTTGGAATGAAGGGGGTTTTCCTTTCAATGCATACTCTCTGTTGGACCGGGTCCCCCAAAGTAAGGATAGTAATAAAGTCAAAGCAGGCCCTGCTCACTGCACATGCATTATGGACAATAAACTAGGCACTGAAAGGTGTACGTTGTATAGAAATAGAATTTTGAGGACAAACAGATTGCATAGTTTTCTTGTGTGATAGCATCTTCTGTGTCTTTATCTGTTTTCCTTCTCAAGCTTTGCATCCCCATAGCTTTGTTCTAAAGCTTTTATATGTTATGAGTCTCATAAGTTATAAGTCTCATAATCATACCGGGTTACCCAATACAACATATCCACTGAAATATATATGCACAGCACAGAGACAGTGATTTAGATGAAGAGGTGGCCTTGTACCATGGGCTTCATTTTCACTAGTAACCATTCAGATCACAGGAATGCAAAACCAATTTTATCTAACTGAAGAGACGGTATGGAGGTAGGGAGGTGGGGGGGGGGGGGAAGGGTCCCGGGGTCCTTAAGTGACCATTCAGTCTGTTTCTGACGAAGAACAGCTCTCATTCCTGGTAGTAAAGTGATGAATCAAGCTGTTAATAATAACAAATGGAGTGTTTAACAGATATTAACAATATGCTCCTGATTATTTGCAATTGACAGCTAACTCAGTATTGATATTACTTCATTATGCATGAATGTGTGTGTGGTTCTTTGGAAAAAAAAAAAAAGGTAAATGGATTTTTTATAGTTGTTACATTTTGCTGGCTTCACTTTGATCACCAAATCATTTATGACTGGCTGCTGTGTCTGGGATACTTTTACAGTTGTATATGCATGACATCACCTTATTCAATGGACACAACAAGGATCATACATATCTCCCACTGACATCATACCATTAGTGTGCCGGAGAGAGGACTAAGTGTGTGCACTGTTGGTCATCATCATCTTCATTGCTCACAGTCAACTTTCTAATTACAGCCAAAAAAAACGATGATGGTAAATGGCTGGTCTGAGTCTGAGAGCCCATGACTCACAACATCATTTTTTTTCACGCTGGCACTTCTATTGAATCAGAAACAAGAGTCAACAACCAGCACACGTGCAAGTCATTTCTCAGGAGGCAGTTACACAGTAATTGTATGCAAGCCACGCAGTGGCCTACAGGCCACCACTGTTAATCAGCACAACAGAATGAGACGGTGCCACCAACACCTCAGATTGTCTTCTGAGAACAAGAGTCAAGTCCTCTATGGATAAATCAAGGTGTTGTGTAGACAACCCTCATAGGCATACATTCCACATTGTATTAAGGTTGCTTAGCGGGTGCCTCTTATCCAGAGTGACTTACAGTTTATAAATTTCTCTTCACATTTATACAGCTGGATATTCACTGAAGAAATGCAGGTTAAGTACCTTTTGCAAGGGCAATCGCAGGGCCCCACTGGCATATAAAACCAGTGACTTTTGGGTTACAAGCTCCCTGCTCCTTAACACTATACCACACCGCTGCCCCTCAGCCAGCATGGTGCAGACATGCAAAACAATGCACCAGTTGCCGTGTACAACCAACAGATCAATGGAGAGGTCCAAGTACGATCTTCTTGGCAGGAGAGTCTAGACTCTACAGATCTCCACTCGGAAATGATTGATGGCAACCTGACTGTGCAGCGCTATAATAATGAAGCCATGGGAGCTCACTCCCTGCCCTTCCTGCAGGCTCAGTCTGACCTGACAACATTCCAGCAGGACAGCGCATCACGGCGCTCCTGTAATGTCTTCGTTGTGCAATGATAATGTGACAGTTATGCCATGGGTGCCCTTCTCGCCCAGACTCGAGCCGCATTAAGCATTTGTAGGATGAAGCGGGGGAAGCACGTTGCATAGGCGGCTCCGAGACAAAAGCACAGGCACAACCATGTCTACTTTCCGCAAGAGAGCGAGGCGGCATCCGCAAACCTTGTGCAGAGAACTGATGGACAGCCTGTATCGTTTCCAATCGTGCCTCCATTACTACGGTAACACGCGGCTGTCTCGGTAGACCCGGGGTTGGTAAACTCTGTTAATCACGATGGCTATTCAGATTCAAGGAATTGTAATCAATTTCAAATATGCCGTGTTCGTTCGATAAAATATTAGTACACCGGCTACAAAGAAGGATTTTCAAATTTTCCTGATAATCATGGGCGTTCGGAATATCAGCTCCCAAGGCATTCTGTGAACTTTTTTATCAGGTTTTCTTTTCCAGTGGGGAGGAGACAGGCCAATTTTAGCTTTGGCTGTTAATCAGCAGCACACTCCCTCTTTATTAATTCCCTGCTTCTTAAAGAATCAGCCAATCAGATTTTTAAGCAGTCTCCGCTGGCTGCTAATGTGTGACTGGCGGCTTATGCATCCTGTCACTCAAACTGCTGGGTGAGTCAGAGGAGCCAGTTCGAACGAAAACGTTGAGTCACTTCTTCCAACTCCCTCAGATGATTTCTTTGGAATGGGAGCACTGTTTTTGAGAAACACCAAGACAACCAAAATAAACAAAGTTACTGCTGAGCACTGTGAGCTGGATCTATTGCCTCCGTTTGACCCCCCTATCCACTGGTAATCCCTGAGAGTCCAGCCACTTTCACAGGGAGGGAAAGAATCCTCGGCACTAAACCACATAAAAGATGCACACTCTGAAACGGGGGAACAGCACACCACTTGTCTCGGGATTCTCAGCATGAGCTAAACCGTAAAATTCTTGCTTGAAGTTAAGCATAAATCCATTATATGATGCCTAGCACAGGAATCCCCTGAGAGCTGCATGTATGTGTTCACACTATATGTGTGCATGTACATGTGTGGAGTTTTTTTTCTACCTCCTGTCCCCATGGGCCCTGACTTCAGCAGTTTCTCTTTTCCTTTGAGGGCCATATCCAGCCCTTCTCTGACCCTTGACTGCCCCCCACCCCCGATGTTACTCTGACAAGCAGTTGCAGCACATCATAACATTCACCATCAACAAACACCACCTGTTGACAGTCACACAGGCAAAGCTAGACAACTTTTCCTTGCTGGTATACTTTTGGCAAATGCGAATGTCTCCCCAGCAGCCCTTCGGTAGTAACGAAAAGATCTTTCCGCTCTGAGCTCGCTAGATATATTTATAGCAACATGCATCCTAGAGGGATACAATAATGGAAACCAAATGTGAGCTGAAAGTGATATCAGGAGCTGCATAGTCTGGCCACTGCACTGAAAGGAGTGTGAGAGGAGCACCCTAAAATAACTTTTCTCTCAGTGCTGGGAAGTTTGGCTTTGAGCTGTTTTCAGAAACTCTCCTCAAAGCTGTCAATTAATGTACTTCTTGTAAAGAATGGAAATTGACTTATTTTGTCAGCGGTCAGTGTTACACACAAAAACACTGTCAAAGTTTCAGAGTTTCAGATACCTTTACAGTAATACATCTGTTAAATAGGAAAATGTAAAATCTATGAACAGTAGTTACTTCTGAATACCAAAAAAATGTGACACAGTGTTATTTTTTTTCTTCAGTCTCACTCTGGTGATTAACACTGGCATCAAAACATACACTAAGTCTTACAATGTTCAGTCCAGTAACTTCCCTTCCACTCCTCTCTAATGAATGGTAAACCCATGCATCTTGCTTACAGAAATAAGGAAATAAACAGTGATGAAACAGAGCTTACCTCTCACTCTTACAGCCCCACAAGCTCTTGCGAAGTCAGGGTGTGTCAGACAGATAAAAGAAGATTGAGCCTTTCTTAAAAAGCTGCATGAGGCTCTTTTTCTGACAGACGCTGGGCAGCCCCTTGTCAGGTTTTCCAATAACAAACTCCTCGCCAAGTCTCTGCCCAGGCCTCAGGAATTTCCTGGACACTTTCAGAGTCCTTTATCCAGAAGATTCAATCGATGCTGCACAGAGACTGAATTTTGCACCACTCTGCTACTTTGACTTGCAGTCGTTGGTCAGCGGCCAAATTTAGACTCAAAACACATGTGGGAAGTTAAAGAGGCAGGGCCTGTTTTTTTTTTTTTTATGAGCCTCTGCCTACAAAACTAGTGTGTGTCTTTTAAGGGGGGGGGGGGGGGCATTCCCCTCCCCCCTCTCCCTATGTTGTTATCTGACTGTCAGAGCAGGCAGGAAACAGCCGTGCTCCTACTACAGAACAGTTGGGTTTTGGGACACAGAGATAGGGCTGCTGACGTATTACACAATAGCGGTTGTTGTTAAGTGCGGGCCACAGTCTGGCATTTAGTGTGGGCAGTTAATGAAGGCAAGTGTCACAAATGAATGCCGTTGTGTGGCTGAGTTAAAATGCTCCCTTGTTAATAATAAAGGAAGCGTTCAACTAGAGTCAAAAAAAAGAATTCATAGGGGAAAACGTTTCTCTAAGTGTGGAAGACCACTTACCATATTCAGACAGCTAACAAAGGTAATATCTCAGATGCTTGCCCTGCTTTTAAATTTTAATAGGATATTTGGTGGAGAAAGATTGAACTGTAATGGAAAGATAACAATCTCTTTCTGGGAATCAGCTTTTTTCCACAAATTAAGCAATCATTTACAGTACATGTGATTCTTTCTCTTCTGCTGGGTCATCTTGGGAAATGCTTATAATATTACTTATGCTCGTAATTATATGAAAATCCAAATGCGTACTCTTTCTGTATTCTCCTTACTTTTGAACCCTACTAGTTTGAGTGAGATTTGGGATTTGGAGTGAGCTATGACCATTTGGTAAACATCAATGGTGCAAGGTGCAATGGTAAATGTCAGCACGAGTAAACACTTCACAAATATCCATGCATTTTTTACCTATTTACCAAAGCATCCAGAAAAATGAAATCTCAACCATTTCATACAGTCCAATGCCTATAGTCTACCACTCAGTCATCACAGCTCAAGGTAGGCATGAAGGGTGGACACACAGACATATCATAGCATGCTGCATCATGGGGTATTTCAGGTATTTATATGTACCTAACGGGAGACAGATGTGTCAAAGGAAAGGTTGCTCAAAGAGCCAGTACAAACATAAAATTCTGGAAAGCAGCTTTAAATTGAAACATTTATCACAGTTAGTGAATACTAAACTAAGTAAAATGCTAAACTACTCAAAAAAGACAAAGCAAAAGAATGAGCAACATGCAGTGGCTGTAAATGCACAATAAAGTTTTAAAGCCTAATAAAGCATCGAACATGTGATTATCCGATGGTACTTTTTTTCTGATACTACAAACGTATGCTGTGCCATAAAAGTGCATCCCAAACTAGCTACAACATATTCCAAGGAAAACTGAACATGGTGAAACTATGGTGTATGATACGGCTACCATACAACTTTGAATAATCAGGCTAGTGTAAGCGAACCAGTGTCTCAAAGAGACAGAAAGTAACAACCAAACCAATGCATCCAAAGACTATTCTGTGGCATTTGCACATGCAGCACAGAGCTTCTGGAAATGTAATACAATAGACCTGATTAAACACCTGAAGGTGCAGCACTGTACTAAGCATCTTGTTTTCTTATCTGGAAAAAAAACCCCCTCAGCAATCATGGTAGCATTCTCACAAATGTGATCATGACAATCCAAGGGCAAAGGAAATCATGCACAAAACACTGGAATTTACTGTACTGCATGATCAGTACAGGATTTATTGTGCTGGATTATTTGGGTTTGCTGCTTTATTGAATACCTTGAACTCCTACTGCAATCTAGAGCAGGCGGTTTCTCTCAGAGGGCACTTCCTCAACAGTACCATATCTGTGCACATCTCCATAGACATCCATTCGGTCATAAACAAAATCCCAGCAGTCGGTTTCACAAAAAAAATAAAAAAACATTTAGAGCTCAAATGTTGTCTCCTAGGCTCATGTTAAGTTTAGCTTCACGGTGGATTGACATGGATTTAAAATGGCATGTTATTTTACATTTACATTTTTTTTATTTTTCCAGGAGCTTAATAGATAACATATTGCTGGGTGCATGAGAGTTGAATTTCATAACTTGTTTATAACCCAGAAAAACTGTTAGTGTCATCTTACACTTGCAATGAAAAAAAGTAGAATGAATTAAATTGTTCAACATTATTCTTGTAATGTTCATTTAGTGTAATTTTGCGCACTGTATGTTTGATACGCTTGCTTGTGCTGTGTCAACAAGGGAAATGGAAGTGCAGATTACACAAATGTTTTCATCTGAAGCTAATTAAAGATTTTTTGGTTTGTGATATCTTCCTTGCATTGATGTTGTTTACTGCTCTGACTTGTGACTGTATGGGACTGTGTTAATTGGAAGAACATGAGGGATGGCTGTCAGGGAATATCATGCATTTTCTCAGTACTTGCGTAAGAAACTGACTTCCTGAAATATTGGCATCTGAATAAGGTAGCACGGTTGAAGGAACACTGGATATTAGTATTGGCCCAAAAGATCTCATTTCTGACCCTGCACACCGCTCAATGTTTGAAAAGCTTTAGTATTCATTTTGAAACTAATATGAGAAGAACATCACACAATCAGAAGTATGTAAAACACAGGCCACAGCTTATGGGGGACTGTTTGCAGGCAGGAAAAAAATGGCATTGCAAAATGCAGCAAAATGAGGATAACACGCTTGGCACCAATGTGGTAGTTCAGTTTGTGCAATATTTACTGTTCACCAATATCAGCGCTACAATTCTGCCGTCTTAGCTGTACTAAATGGGCTCCGGCAATTACAGCAAAATATTAAGACCCAACAAAAGAACAAAAGATGACACTTGTGATTCGCTTCAGTCTGCAAATCAATAGTTTCCGCAAACTGGGAACCTCGGTGTACAGGGAGCTATGTAAACAAATAAATTAAAATCTCCTGCTGAAAACACATTGAGTCACAGTAGTCTCTGATTCATTTCCTACTGCCATTGCCAAAGTAAAGTATACACCATTCTCTGGACTGCTTACTTTCCATTGTGAAATATTTCTCATTTAAACTTCAGGCATGCTTTCAGTTTATTACGGGCGCATAAAGAGCAGTGGCCTTCAGCCGCTTAAGGGGACAGGGAGAGGGTATGTCTCGCATGTTCATCACTTCCTCAATATTTAAATCTAGTGCGTGGCGGAAACAATCTGGATGGAGGGTTTTTTGGAAAAGAAGACATTGAGACTAGAATTGAAGTGGACATGTTACATAAGGAGCTGTGGGAGGAGAATAATCAATGTGTTCTGCCAAGATAGCTTTCTTATTAACCATAATGGGAACTGTTCTTTTTCATTATTCTGGCAATACCAAGTGGGATGGGGGGGGGGGGGGGGGCGCGCTTATTTTTAGTGTTAACGCTGCTTGCTCTTGCTTGTGCCATGTGGCCTTTTAAATTACTGGAGAAGGATCACAGAACTGCTCCCAACGGCTAATGAAATTAGCATCTGTCACTCAGAAATGCTGTGCGCTATCACATTGCTTTATTCCTGAAGCTTTGGGAAACATATTTCTCCCATTATGCCAACTGTTTTTTTTTTTAGAAAGGGGCTGATTGGCCTCTGTAGGTAAAGAAAATGAACCCGGTTGCGACATTGGCACCACGAGACGCGAGACTGCTGCAATGAATAATCACACCAATAAAAGAAAATAAATGAAGAGAAAAAAGGGTCCAGTTTTCATTTAACAAAAGCTGAAAAAAAATGTTCTTTCCCTTGGCAATGTAACTATTGTTTAATTGTTCAGTGAGACAGAAAAAGAACAGGATTTTTCTGAAGACTTGATTGTTGTGATGTAGGATGGATTGCTTCCAAGTATTTCTGTGAGTTTGGGGGCACAAGAGCACATGCACACATGCACAGGCAGGCAGACAGACAGACAGACAGACACACACACACACACACACAGTCATCCATGATTAGCCTGACAACTTTACCTATTGTTGTTCACATATATGCCTTTTTGTTCCCAAGGTTCACGCATCAACCAACAACATTATATATATAATGTGTTTGAAAAGACTTATTGATTTGTGAGTGAATAGTGTCCTTGGCATGGGTACTCCTGGCAGAGGCACTGAAAGCTTGTCCATGTGAAGCAGTCACCCCCACACACACACTCCACAGAGATCCAAGTGCTAATCGGGGAGATGAAAGGAGCCAGGACGTAAACACAGAGTGAAGTGGTAGGACTAGGATGTAAAACAGGAATCACAAAGGGTGAGAGAACGGAGTAATAATTACACTACATGAATGTAACAAAGACCCTGAAGGTCTGTCTGTTTGAAAGTGCTTTAATTGAGTGAACTCCATGCAGCAAATCTCAACAGCTCACTTTGTAATTGCGAGTATGGCCAGTTTTTCAAGGAATCAGAAACGGTGTCAACGGACCACGTGCGTGTGTTCATTATGAGGACAGTGGTAGACAAACAAGAAAGTTATGTATAACTAGAGTCCTTTAGAATTTGCTGAAACACAGAAAAATCTGTCAAAGACAGGACACAGTTCTTGCATTGTATTATTCTAGTTAGATGAGAGAGATCACAAAATAGCAATGAAAAATGTATATAAATAAATAAATTCTGAGATGAAGTGTCTAATATACACAGGAACAAGGTGAAATCCTTGAATTGCATCAGAAGTGAGAGAGACAGGGAGGAAAAAAAAGAGAGAGAGAGAGAAAGGGAGAGAGGGAGAGACAGAGAGAAAGTGAGGCTGAGTCATCTATGGTGACTAAACCAAAACTGTCAACAGCAGAACAATATGCGAGTTGGCAAGATTCCACTTGATGGCTTTCAATGTGTTACTGTAATGCTTATCCCCAGAGAGGCTCTGCTTTGCTGACCCCTGATCAGCATTAAGATCTGTTGCCTGCCACTGACCTGATTCAACCTGGCACAAAATGGAGGTCAGTCTAAACAGCAGCCTCTGTGGTTTGCACAGCATCCCAGGGTTTTACAAAGGACGTCACCTCTCTTTTGAATCCCCCAGAGGAAGAGGGAGAGAGGGTGATCTTTTAGAGGTACTGTTTACTCAGGAAAGCCAAACAAGTCAAGAATACCTGTACATTTTGTTATTGTCGTTGTCATACTGTACACACAATGTATTTTCATTCCTGGAGCAGTACTGACTGGAAGCTTACACAGACACATCCATTTACACCTTGTGAAATCCACTTTTTTTTAAGATGGATAGCCTTTTTACTTCACCAAGACTTGGATATGCCAATGAATTACATCTCAAAAAGCCCAAGTTCATTGCTTAGTCTGTAGAAGTAAACAGTAACATCAAATGAACAATTCAATGTGGACCTCCTGGAGTGTTATTTACCCCTTAGGTTGCACTGTCCTTTTAACAAAAGCACAGCGCACAGCAATTAAAACTTGAAACTGAGTGGGGGAAAAAAGAGCACACGCGTACTAACTTTGCAGCGAATGCTTTGGGTTTCATTTGATCACATAATTTGTGTTCCTGTTGCCAAACACCCTTGCGTTAATATCCAACAAACACAGAGATGCCTCCGCTTTTGTTGTTGAAGGGAAAGAAGGCTCAAATTGAAGTCAAGTGAAGATGGGGGGGGGGCTGGAGGATGGGATGAAAAGGCCGCTGCTGCTCCCCTGAGCTAAACCTTGCAGAAGGAGCTCGGTGTAGCGTGGCGCTATCACACCGCAGAGGCTAAATCATGCCGGTCTCCCATTCGTGTCCTCGCCGGCACACACCTCTTCGCACCCACAGCACGTTCGGGGCCTGCTACACTTGTCTTCACACTTATTATTAGGTAATGAGACACTCCCGTCGGCTGGCTCTCCACACTACTCCACCGATGCCCACGTTGACATACCCACACACTGTGGCTCCGGTCGGACCTCAGTATCCACTCATCTACCCCTCACCTACCTCCCTGAATTATCAACTGAGAAATGAGACATGCTTTATAAAAAAGGCTTACAAGGCTTTTTAAAAGATGATTCAAGTTTTTATCAGTAATGGCTGATGAATGTCAACTTCTCACAATCTCATTCAGTTGGCCAAAATGAAAATGGTTCCATCGGTGCCTGTTTTGTGAATACATATGCGTTGTGAAGTGAACTGAACTAACAGTACAGTAACTGACAACTGTCATTTGTTAGGTATATTTCTGAATATTTTAACAGCCAAACACATCCATCAAAATGGAAAGGAACTCAAGAATGATTTAAATCATCTACAGTCTACAACTGACTCATTTGTGGGGTGGCTGGTAAAAAATAGAAGCAGCAGATTTTCCACGCAATCTGGTACATCTGCTGTGTTTCCAGGAATTTCCAATTAATATGATTGAATTTTCAAGCTGCGTTCTATACAATGCAGTACTCTATGCTTCCCTTACCCATTGCAGAGAAAAACTATGAAACAGACATAATTAATTTCCCAATCCATTGTATACCTAAATGACAGATGATGATAGATTTTTATTTTTGTATCTACTTGCACATGCCCTGGTCGATGTCAATTAAAAAAAAAACTACAAGGTTAAAAACTATATTGCTTGCAGGTCATACACTATTGTGAAAAGTCAATTCTTAGCTTGCATCCATGTTTCCTCAAGAAACTGACAGTCAGAATGACAACTAGGGGCGCAACAAATAATCAACATAGTCGACTAAAATCGATGAGTTGGTTGGTGGTTGGTGACGTCATTGCATGTGTTTTTCGTGCTGACTTGGAATGCTCAGACATGTAGCCTAAGCTACGTTGCTTTACTGGAGTGAACAACAGAGATGGCAACACCTTCACGACCAAAGACCTCAAAAGTGTGGCAGCCTTTCACTCTTAACCCTTTCGCATGCAAATTATTTTTTCTGCTATGTTGCATGCGTATTATGTTACATGAATCGTTATGTTACCATTAGCGTTATTAAGCTTCTCATAGTTTTCAGTTAGCGTTTGCTATATTTTTAATGTTAAATCGCTGTTTCTTTAAAGCTAAAATTAGTTTTCTAATCACACCGGTGTGACCGTACGCACGAAAGGGTTAACTCTGCCAAGAAGGTTGTGAACTGCAACATTTGCAAACCTGACCTTGCCTAGCATGGGAGCACATCAGTTATGCTCAAGCATCTGTAGAGGTGGCACATTAGCTCTGTGGATGATGAAAACTCATCTCGTTAAGTTAGTTAGCTAGCTAGCATAGCTAATAATGTTAATGTTAAAAGCCATGTTACTTCACGCTATGAACTGTAACGTTTTATATTTTGAAATACATTTTCTCTTGATCAATAAATTATTAATGACGTTGAACATACAGTGTAGCAAATAATAACCTATTATTCACAACGATCCTGTTCACATTCCAAATGTGCCCTAACTTTACAATGTTAAACCAGAGCCCATCTGCTATTCAGGAATTCTCTGCTTAAACATTGTATTGTTGTCATGGTGACGTTTATGGCTGGAAATAGTGTTGCAGCCGAGTGCACAAGTTTAGAGAACACCGGAGAATTTGATACTTTCTGAATCGTGAAAGATTTCTACAACTCCTGTCTATCCGTGCGTGCCCAATGTGGGTTGCATTCAAATTAATTTGAACGAGTTATGGGTTTGTTGGATCTCGTAATGCTACCATGGATGGCTTTCTTCAAAGGAAGCAGAGCTGTACTCCCCAGCAAGCAACTGCCCTCACTGAATTAGTCCTAGTAACCATTCATTAAAAGATGTATTTTTGAATGAAGTTCTCATCTTTATTGTCTTTATTGTTAGTTAGCATATGCCTAAAACAACCTCAAGCTAAATTTAAAAGTTGATAGATAAATAAGAGCCATTGAGTATTTGTGCAATTCCACAATCCGAATAGTCGATTATTTGTTTCAATAATTGATAGATTATTCGACTATCGAAATAGTTGTTAGTTGCTGCCCTAATGACAACCAACGAATTCACTGTCCTGCACATGTTCGTCCTCAGTAGGTCAAAGTGACTGCCCTCTGGAAACCCAAACAAGAGTGATGACAGGGAAGCACGATAAGTTCTTCATCAAACTCTGAGAGAACCCAGTCTTGATTGTGCCAAGGTTCCGCCAGAAGAATGATTGCACCTATTTAGTTTGTGATGGCCTTTAAAGGCAGAGAAGTATACTCCCCCCAGATAAGTAATGGGAGCTGGTGCATTTTCTAAACACCGTTTGCAAGTGATGGCTCTAATTATGTCCCATTAGATTGATGTGTGTTTATTTTTTCAGACAAAACCTTGATTACGGGGCCTCTCCGCCTTCTCTGAGCAGGCCCTGACTCAGTAGCACAGATGTACTCTATACTTTGCATGGGAAAGAAGAGACCTGTAACCCTCAAAGAATCAAACATGAAGAAAGGTGAATTTCTCAAGAGAAGCTACAAACAGTTTGAAAGTTGCAGTCCATACCTTTATCAATTTCATCATTCTTTTTGTTTTTCATCTTCTTCATATAGCAGTAATGCTCACCGGAGACCCTGTTGGACACCTTGAGGAACAGAGCATGCCTTGCATAGGAACAAGTGCTGTAAGCACTCTAAAAGTGGAAGAGAGATTGTGTAACACAGGCCTGGCATATCTGCTTAAAATACATGGCGCTGATATGTATATGAAGTAGAAAATAACACGGGCAAAATGTTGAGAGCGAGGCTCTCCTGTCTAAATTTGCATTTTGTGTTGACTTTTCTTTGTATTACATCATTCCCTTATTCAGAACATCTTACACCAATATCATACATTTATACAACTTAGACAAAGTACCTTTGTCAAACAGCACCCAATCAAGGAATCCTCAACCTTTGAGTTACGAGCTCTGCTCCTTAGAGCTATGCAATGCCTCTGCCCTCATCACCAAGACCATAAACAAAAAATAACCAACTCAAATGGATTCCTGTGATGCTGCTGCTAGCTGCCATGCCTACATGGGAAAGTAGTAGCCAGGGAAGAACACAAAAGTAGGTCTAGCATTTGGAATATGTCTTTACTGAAAGGTCACGGTGAGGTCAACAGTGCCCAGCCAGATCCTCACCACACATCAGTTTGCCCAATGGAATTTTCACACCATTCTGCGCCCACTGGGACAGTGTCAAAGAATTAAAAGCAGTAGGTGTCCACACCCCCCCCCCCCCCAATCGTCAGCAAGTCTGTCAGGGTAAATAATCGAACTGTGCAAGAGGGAGTCTGGGAGTCAGCTTTGAATGATGGGTAAACTATGGAGGACCCAGCTGGGCTGTCAAATGCGATTGGGTGCAACAATGCAGACAAAAACACTACTGTCCACGGTCCAGAATGCTCCAGAGCGTATCTCAAGAATAGTCATTTTTATCATTTTATGACTTGTTTAAATACAGACATATGCAGGGTTCAAAGCATAACATATTGTGCACGAGAAAATGTGTGTTTGTTTGACTGTGAACATTGTCATCATCAGTCAATGTTTTTTTTTCAACCAGTCTGTAACTTCATTGCTTGTGTAAAAGCACAGTATGCAGTTTCCACTGCCAACTGTCAGTTTTATTGAGCCTAGTGTCTGCATATCCTAACATAGCACTGCGTTGCCATTTGCATTCTTTCTCGGCAGTGTGATTGCCCTGGCAACGCAGGCAGGCTCCTGGGGCTGCTGACAAACAGGGGTTTGTAACTTTTAATTTAAATTATTTTAAATGTGCCTGCGTTACTGAGGGTTTGATGCAGTGCCAGAAGTGTTATATCTGAAATCCTGCACACTGCTTTCACACTCTGGCTCTGATTCAGTCTAGCTGCTGTGTGCTTTGTCCTTAACTTGACCTTAATTTTAATAACAAGATTAAGTCAGTATTTCTTTCTTTCATTACTCACATAACATTATGAGTTTGGCGGTCACTTGAACTTTCATGAAAAACGTTGTGTCAGTCGCGAAAAGATAAATCTTGCCTATTATTTATTACACAAAGCTGGATATAGGTAGCAGTTTATTGCATGGATGTAATTCTCTTTAACAGGTATGCTATACCTGTGGGTGGGTTGCAAGTTGAAATTGCCTTTGTCCTCCCTGTAGGATTAGTACTTTTGGTTCTGTACTACTACTTTTGTGCACTATTTATCAAAGCTGTTTCAGGTTTGAACTACTTCCTTTCTGCCTTATTGCATTGCCTTTTTTAATAGTTATTTTGGATAGTCCTGGGTGCTGTGAACTTTGACAGTGTATTCAGTTGCTTATCTGGATGTGTGCATCAACACACAATTCATGTTCAGCGCATGGTTGGGACTCACGCACTCAACATCATGACATCAGTGAAGCAGAACAATGCTGGCACTGTAGCTGCCTCCTGGGCCTGGCGTCTCTGCCAAATGGCCTACCTGAATAAGAAGCTTCAAGAGGACCCTAATCTGTGGTCTCTCATGTTTTTTTTTTTCGGGGGGGGGGCTGGTTGTTTGGTAATTAGAAGTCTGTATGGCAACACTCATTGTCAAAATGCTTCCCACATTGTTTGCCCATCATATTACATACATGGCACTGATTATTCAGTATCCATATGGCAACCGTACATGCCTGACCCTTCTGAATACTTGTTTTGTAAGTTGCCCTGGATAAAAGTATCTACCTAGTGCATAGGAGGACAGGACACATTTAAATTTAACCATTTGGCAGATGCTATTATTACAAATGTTGCAAAGTACAAACAAGGTCACATGAACAGTAGCACACAATGTAAATAGTAAAAATGAAACTGAATGGTACTCCACCAAATCATGAGATCTATTATTTTTGTCTTGTTATAAAAATGATGTAACACATAGAAAGAAAAGTGCTCCTGTAAGAGAGTAAGGTTTCTACTGCATTACCGGTGCAGTACATGTGTGTTTTTCATGTCAGAGCAGATCAATTAACATTTAACCTTATGAAAGTTTATGCAGTTTACAATGCATGCTGTGACCATCTGTTCCAGTTTACTAAGCACTGTAAAATGTTATACTGTAAACCAATATTGAAGCTCCAAGTGAAAAATCGGGAGAAGTATTTTCCAGGCAATCGCTACACAAATAAATGAGGTTAGACAAACCAGCCCTGTCCATAAAAAAATCCTATTCACAACTTTATCTCCATTTTCTTTCCCATGACTACGATGTCCACACCACAGCCAGGTGACAAATAAAAAGTACCATTATAACCATATCACACACAACCTTCACATTTTGACTGTATGAAAATGCATATCTCCTGACCTAAATTTGGTAAAGCAGAACACTATTGACACAAAAATAAAAATCATAATCAGCCCCATTTAGGGTTCTGTATCCAATGGTGCCTGGAGCAGATGAACTGCAGTATCTCAGGCAAAGCATGAAATATGACATGAGCCAAGGAAAGAAACAGAAACAGGCTTAGATTACAGGGAGATCAGTCATGAGTAAGAGAGGGTCACAGTAATGGCCAGAGAGGAGAAGGAGAAGGCCAGGCCTCTGGAATGTGTCACATCCCAAAAAGCTGTTTAAATGATTAGCTAGACCACTCACATCATAAATAGACACCAGATGAATGTTACAATGGTGGAACTAGGACAACTTTTTAATACAGCCAGAACATACCTTATGAATACTGAAACAACCTTACATTTTATTATTTTTAAAACATTAACATAGCAATTATTTTACATCATATACCATGACACTTATGGTTATCGTTTGCATCTCAGTCAGAATTGCTGTGTCCAAACCTGTTATTTCAAAAGTGCAGGCGATGTCACGGGTAATGCAAGGGAGCTTATATTAATACAATTTCCCTGTGACTGTAGTTAAACTCTGCAGGGGATGGCCCATCATTGAACTGAGAGTTGATTTATAAATGGTGACAATACTTTACTGCTGCCACTGAATCAAACACATCTGCTCGAAACAAAAGCAATCACAAAAAAATCAATTCTCCTTTTCAGTTTTGTTTTTGCAACTCTGCGTGCCCTTATCTCCTCTGGGAGATGGCTTTCTTGTATTCTAAATTGATCTCAACAGTAAGCTCTCTATATAGCTTACTGGGTTTTGGCACAGGGTCAGTGATGCTAGACCTTAAGAAATACTTTCATTTAGTGAAACTGAAGAGAAAAGTATTTAGCTGAAAAATAGTTTAGTCAGGTTTCTTTCACCATGATTTGCCCATTATGTCTATGATACAACAGACATGCAATTTTTGCTTGTAAGGAAAACAAACTACTGGAAATGTTACACACTACACTCTCATTGTTATAATACAAACAAATCTTGTGAAAACAGGTTTTGACAGTTTTGAATAGAGCTGAATAACATGCATAAAGAACACCTCTGACAGGGAGGGCAGAATGCCTTAGCATTACAGTGCAACATTCTGATTGGTCAGTTCATCGGTATGATATTGCTATGATTCATAATAGACAAAAGGAGGCACCTGGTTTCTATTACAATCTCATGTGACCTCATTAACACTATTGTACTGTACAGTCTCAAATCTTCATTTGGACAAATATTAACTGCAAGGGCCTTTTCCAGCTTTACCAAAGAATTGTTTATTTTTGCTTAGATCCTGAAGGTGTTGGCCCTCAATGATTACTATTTCTTGTGGAAAGTCATCAACACTTTTGCATGCTAATGCTTAATTTGGACTGATACACAAAAGTGCACATGCAGGCACACACAAACACAGACACACACACACACACACACACACACACACACACACAAAGCAAGCATTGGCACTTCATTCCTGTCAGCATTTCACAAACTGTACAGAAAAGTTATAGTACGTTTCAAAAGAAGGGATTATGTCTGCAGTTTGTCAAGAATGCCAAGATGTATAAATACCAGTTTAGCACACTTTTGCACTTTGCACTGTGCAGCTGGGATAATTTCAGACAACAGGACCCTGAGTGAGAGGAAACTACGCAATACTTTTGAAGAAATGTCAGATTAAAGTGCAGAGCACAGCTCCTGAGGACACATCAGGAAAGATATGTCTTTTAAATATAACTCATGACTTTGCATGTGGTAGTTACCATAAACAGAACCAGACAACCCACAATATTAAGGACAGATTCTGCTTACTGGCACGTATATATTCTGAAGCACCACTGTGAAACGTTTAAGGTGTTGAAGCTTTGATTTGTCACAGTATGTTTCACTGTGTCCCCTTGGAAATAATACGCTCACTGATGGTGAAGTTACATTTGGCATGTTGCTCTGAGGCTCTGAGTTTGAATTCAGACAGAATATCAGCTGAGAATAGTTTTACTCGGAGAGCCAATGAGCACAGACTGAAATATCCAGGGAGAACCTCACTTCCGTCACGCCACTGATAAACCACTGTTTGGCCCTTGAACAATAAATTTTCTGACCTTACAATGCATGGAAATGCTAAATCTTATGACAAAGGAAAGGCGTAATGAGCAGATGAGTCACACCTCTAAATAAAGGTCAACTAGGCAGTTAATCTGTTATCCCATTGCTGTGCCAGACATTCCCGCTCGTGAATAAGGATTGTCATTGAACCCAGAGTTAGGGGACAGAGGCGACAGCCTTTTTCTCCAACAGACATAAACTTCATTGCAGAAACACCTAGATTTATTTTGATTAAGTACATTTAAACTGAAATGGAAGAAGAGATAATGTCAACAGTGGCTACCCGTGGCATGGTGTGAACTGTCATGAATTTTCATTAAATCCCAAAAGCGTGGCGGCAAAAATGTGAAAACACAATGATTTAAACAGGGTTAGAGGGCATTCTTTTGTTCAGTCATTCACTTCCTCACTTTCCAAGAAGCTTCCAGTGAGAGCTGCTAAGGGCAATGAAAGCTTATAATAGCAGTGTTGCAAGGACACTGAAGAAAAGACTACTGGACAACACAGAGGGTCTGCCACATTATCATATGGGCATACACAATGTTTGCAGTTAAATCACAAGAGCACTCAAATATATCTTGAGAAGACACAGTGACATCTCATCAACTTCTTTTATGAATAATGAATGAATAAAGACAAAAATATTATCTCTAGTCTCTACCAACCACATTTAGTGTTAGTGAATAAGGATACATTTATTTCAAATCACATCACCAAGCCTTTAGTATATAGTGATGTAAAAAAAAAAAGATGTAAGCCAGTGGGAACACATATATAAACAAAATTAACACAAGTGTCATAGTATTCTGAAATCTCAGTGATTTTTTTTTTCCCGGTCTAACGCGTTTTTGCACTGTGGTGGAATCCCCACATATGTTTGGAAGCTTTCCATTCTAGCAGACAGAGGTGTGTTACACCTTTAAATTGTAGACAGACCGGCGTGCGGCAGACGTGACTGTTGCTCTTTTCGCGATCTCAGGTGGCCTCATTAACCGCTCTCGCACGAGCTCGGAGCTCCAGTGCTCCAGATTCACACAGTCTGAGGCTGACAGCTAGAGCTGTTCCAGCCCCAGCCAGATCAAAAACACCCCCATTCCCTCAAATCTCAGCCCTGGCGGCGCGCGTGTGTGTGTGTGTGTTTGTGCATCAGGGGGAGAGAGAGAGAGAGAGAGCGAAAGAGAGAGAGAGGGAGTGAGGGCTCAGCAAATCACTGTGACCGAAACGTCACCATTGGGCTCATCGAAGGCCCCTCGAAAACGGAAGCCACTCGACATCTGCAGCCGCACGCTGCCTTCCTCCCACCGTTTATGCCACTGTGCAGCGGCAGCTCTTATTGTGAAAGGGTAATAACGTCCCTGGGAGTGGCCGCGTAGCGGCTCTCACTTGTGGATTTCACCTGGGACCCGACGGCTGAAAACTGAAAAAGGTCAACGGGAAAAGGATTTCACAGAACTGCCACTTACGAGCCTTCAAAGCCTCAACAGCGGTAGATGGGGGACTTCACTCCTTTCCAGAAGCTTGCCGGTTCAAATCCCAGGTGTGGCACTCTATGGCAGTAATAAAGGAGGTGCAACCATTGAGATTGCATGGGCCCCTTGAAGCCCTAACTGAAAGAAACCATTCCTATTTTAATCTTTGACAATATGTGTTTTTTCCCATCGTTTTAGGGAATATATGATCCATGCCAACCCTTTTGATAGTTGGGACCTTTCTTCCCTTGTAGACAAGGAGGAGCTTTCCTTAGTGTATGAAGTGTTGAATGAAAAAAGACACAGTGAATATATATAATTACACACACCATCTGATGACCAATACACTTTTTTGCTTTAAATATCATTTTCTAAATCCCAGTTCACAGTCTTGTGATGAAACAAAATTACCCTTGTACCCCTGAGCAAAAGTAAACTTGAGGAACTTAACTTGAATTCTTTATTCACTGTATACATGAATACAATGTAAAATAATAAACCAACAAACTCACAGAGCAGCATTCACTGATTTTAGAAACTGTATCATAAGTTTCAGGAGTATGCATAAGTGCAATCTGATTCATTGTTTTTCTTGAGAAGCCTGAACATGAAATCAGATAAATTAACTTCAGGTCCAGGAAAAGGGGAGCAAGGGTCAACATCCTCATCTTAGCTGCTTTTAATCTTTTGTATGTAGCTCAAGGGATTCTGAACAAACAGGACTCAGCTACTATTGACCTAAGTATTAAGGTTCACTTAACGTGCAGACTCATCCTAGAATGAATAGCATCAAAAAAGCCAAATTCTATCTTTGCCCAGATAGTCAAGGTCAGCACTCTTCGGAGATGGAAAAAAAAACAAATCTGTAAGAAGTCCATATTTACCCTCTACCTATTATGTGATGGAAAATAAATGTCATTTTCTGCTGCAATGAGTTTGACCATGACTCAGATAGCACAGGAAATTATTCCAGAGCCAGGTCAAAATAACAGGCGTAGCATGCTGTGCTGCTCCTCATTGCTGCATTTTTAAAAGATGCAACAGGTACTAATTAATTGTCCTACTTTCGGTATGCATACTAATAAGAAATTAGATATAGAGGGGATTGAATCCGGGCCACATGAACATACAAAATCATTCAAAACAAAAACAGACGCAGCATATATTTATGACCTTGTAAAATGCATAGTGGCTTGTGTATTGATTTTCATAGGGCCTGATGTAAACTACAAAAGATATGGCCTGCAGGAACGCTGGGTAACCACACAGTGCTTTAAATAGTTATAAACCGACTACAGCAGCGGCCCCCAACCACCGGGCCGCAGACTGGTACCTGGCCACGGGCCATTCGCTCCCGGGCTGCATGGGAAGGATATACAATTTATTTTTATTTATATTTAAAATAATAATTAAATACAATTATAGGCTATTCGTGCAGTAATTACATTGAACTTGGTGCAGTCTGTTGGTCCTTTTCTCACCACTCTAATATCTCTGTCACGCCCACAGGTTTACAGATTTTGAACTTGAGTAAAGCGCGCGCCACGAGTTCATCACTTACTACGGTCTGCGTGAGCTATGTTGCCCGCTAACTTTGTACTAGCTAGCTAGCTGACATGAATAATAATAAAAAGATATGGAGCACTTTTGCAACGTATTAATACACACATACATTATATGGCCAAAAGTATGTGGACACCTGACCATCACACCTATATGAGCTTATTGGACATCCCATTCCAAAACCATGGGCATTAGAGACAGTTTGGAACTCTGTAGTGAATGATTCAACACTGGATAGGCGGTTTTTACGAGCTCCATCTAGCTCTTTTATAAGTTGAACACCAGCGTTCGGTTATTAATGAATTAATGCAAATTGTCAGCAATGTAAGAAAAATTCCTTATCAGACAATGGGATGTTGGGTGTTTAGTGTCTTTACTGAAAGCTGATCACAACTCAGGTAATCCAGCATAAGATACCATCACCTGATCCCATAGCCTGTGTCCCATCTGTGATTGCCCCATGAATGAAATATCTCTCCCAAATTGCAATTCTTCATCTTGACTTTGATTTTAAAGCCATAGTCAGTAAGCTAGCAGTAAATCTGCAAGGCGGAGCTTGTCTTCTCCACATAAACCCAGCAGTTCTCTCTGATGTTCCTCTCTCATGTAAATGATGGACTTAACTGTGGGTATTACTCATAATGCCCAAATTCAAAAGTAACCCTGTAGCAATAAGAAATCTTCCTAATTACAGACAAAGCAAAGCTGGCTTGAGAAAGTGGTTTGATTGAGAGAATGGCCTGATCCATAAGGGTTTTACATATCATACAATTTGAGGAGTTTTTGATTGCTACTTTTTACTTTTAGAAAGTGGTGATCATAATGAATTTGCGCAGATTTAGCTTTCACCAGAGTTGCGGTGTTGAGTCATCAGTTTCGTTACAAAGGTGCTGCAAGTCTGCTGAAAATAGGCTGGGAAGTAATAAAGTTATCCTGCTGGAAAAAAGCTGACAAAGATGCAAAATGCACAGTGTATGCTTACAAACATGATGATTCCATGTTTAATGTGCAAGCAGCAAACGCTTCAAATGTTAATACTGTTTAAGCCCCAACATTTCTCTTACACCACAGTCTATTCATGATAGACGGTTCCTTTTTAGAGATAAACCTTGTGTGTCCCACTTCAGGAAAGGGGACAATGGTATCCATTGGCATTTATTGTTTTGTGCCACTGCACAGGTGTTGCTATTCTGACAGCAATGTAGTGATGTTAAAGTACGGTTGTAAGCAGGACCACTATGGGAGGGGGGATATAGGAATGGAATATTAAAGGAACTTGAGTTGTGTTATTGTATTCTATTGAATTACCATGTATAATGTCTGTAAAATTGACAAAATAATGAAAAATCTTATATACATTAGAATGTGATCACAAAACATAATAAAGCTTTGGGCACTTTTGTTTCAACACATCATCTTTGTGACTTTCAGAGAACACGACCGTTAGTTCAATTTATAAAATTGTACCATCAGATTTTTATGACCTGTTATGTAAAGAAAAAGATACCGTGCTATCGAAAATCTAGACTTTTTATGCTACATGGAAAACAATGTGAACATAAACTAAAAATAAATAACAATAAGGCTGCTGTCCTTATTTAAAAAAGGACAAAACCAACTTATTAAAACTACTTCTATTTATTATTCAAAAACAATTTCACAATATCACAGCGACAGAAAAAGAAAGTAAGACAATATTTCAGCTGTGGCCTTCATCTGTGAATAAAAAGATCAGGGAGTAAATTTGTTTACTGCCCTCTTCAATAAGGCATGCAGACCTCTGTTGTTTTTAATGGTAACTTTCTGTGACACATAATTCTAATAACAGGGGAAAAAAAGCTTTCACGCTGTCTTTTCCCTGGATATAGCCTCCCATGCTTATATATGTGCTGGTATGACTTTGTGGCAGTTTTACGACACATCTGTTCTGTTTCACTCATGAGTGCCCCAAAAAGCTGAGTCCACACATTTCTGATATTACAACCGCACCATAAAAATGACATGCACAAAAACAAAATGAGAACAGAAAGACTGACTCTCATTTATTTTTCTGGGTCTCTTGGAGCTATAAATCCTTTACCTGTTTACTTTTCTGATGTACAGTAGGGATTCATTAACAGAAACACTTCAGATTGTGTAAATAAATAGCAAAACAATTTTGTGATCAATAAGAACAATACCAAGGGCATATGAGGTTTCCAAAGACTAGAAGGAATCTAAGAGAACTCAAAAAACTAGAAGGAATGCAGAGCATGATAACATGTTGGGTTTTTACATAAAAGAAATAGCAAAGAACAAACTATTCACTGTATAAAACAAACTAATATAAACAATAAACACTGTCAAGCTTGGAAATTTGAAAAAAATAAGTAATTTTCTTAGAAAAAAAATATCCCTGTTGTACAAGGTACAGAATAAATGCAAAGGAGTTATCCACATTGAGTAAGCTGGTCAAAGGCTTCTAATTTATTCCCATATTTAGGGAAGATAAACCGATTCCTCTTGGATCTAAGACTAAACAGCATGCTGAAGGACTGAAGGTAGAAGGCTGCACACAGAAAATATTACATGAGTGATGTAGGCGCCACTGAGAAAAAGAACTCTAACTGAAAATCCCAAAATAAACTCTCCAGCTCCATTAAAGAGGAGATGTCCACGCATCAAAGCTTTTACGTTAAGGGGCAGATTCAGACTTTAGGGTGCTTGAGTGTTTTTCATACACGTTTGTCAGTTTTTGGTATGCAGACTTAATTTACGCTCCCACATTTCTCTTAAAATAGGGAGTACGAAATTTTGCAGGGGGAATAAATGTAAATAGTCCTGAAAAAAAACACACTTCTCTGCCTGGAACCTGATGGCTGATAGATTTTTTGGACCTTAATGTCAAAAGAAGCCACAAGAGGAAAGCAGCACTCTCTGACAAAATGAAGCACTACTGGTGTCATTTGCTTTTCCAATATTACTACACAAAACAGTACAAGTTAAAAACATCAGTGTGACATATTTTTATTTTAGAATGGAAAAAAAAAACATAACAGCGTACTTGGTTCAAATGTTTCTCTTGCATTAGTCACTGGGTAGATGAATAATACAGCAACAGGAACCGCTATTATAGAAGTGTTACCCACCAATATTTGATATTTTGTTTAATAATTCTGTATATCAGTTTAAAATTGTATAACATCCCAGACATGAAGCGGTATCCCTATCAATGATTGAGAGGAGGGTATCTGTTCACTGATCTACTTAGTTAATGGTTCACACCAATACCTCGCTAGGGCGGCCCTACATACTGTCCAACTGCTCTGGGAAATTTATCTCATGGCTCTGTTACTATCCAGTAGGTATTTGTGTTTTTTTTTCTTTACAACAGTATTCTTGCAATGGTCCTCTTATGAATCACTGTTCATGTATACTATTCAATGTAGCCTAGCTAGACAGCTAGCTAACAAACCATCGTTTCAAATATAACAAATGTTGCTATGACTGAATTGACATATTGCTTGCCTCTTTCAAACATGACAGAATCAATGTAGTATAAGTCCTTTTGCATTTGCTAGCAAGTTACGGCATCTTCAGATAAAAATGATCTGGCAACATTAACAGAAGGGTTAACTCTATCCTCCCTTCCAAGCTTCATCATATTGAACCTCATCATGATGATTTTTTGTAAAAAGGTGCAATGGTTAAATGCTTGCAGAACATGGCATAGCTTGCACAGCAAGACAACTGATACACAAGTACAAAAGTGTTTCCAAACCACCAGACGATTTACTAGCAATGCTATTTTACTATTTACTATTTTGCATAGTTGAAATGACCTGGGCAGGACTAAGAGCACTGATCATTTTAAGCATAACTGGGATTGCAATGTACATTTTTTCACCTTCCGGTTCTTTGAAGGAAAGAAGGCATGAATCATAAATCATCACTTTGTCCACCCAAAAACACTGGATTCACTGTCTCAGCCCAACACCATCTAAACGAGGTGTAGAGGTTTATCTGTGCCTCACCTTCTGCAAGTGGGGATTCTTCTTTGCTGATTATGTCGTTTCCACAGAGTAGAGGTTGTACTATGTTTTTCTCTATCTCTATCTGTAGCTATCTAGTATTGTTTGCTAGTTGGTCAGAGACACGTTCTGTCTGTTCTGACTGTACCAGGGTTTTTCTCAGTATTGTGCTCTGTATGGAGCTGACTACTGTTTAAATCATGTTGAGTAGATGGCTAAATTGTCCTGCTGATCTTCCCTTATAAATGACAGCATTAAAGTATATTGTGCTTTAGTAAATACGATGGGCAACAAAACAAATAGGCTTTTCAAACTTTTAAAGTTGCTTGGTTAACTATGTGACAGATTGCGTAACAACAGTGACATAACTTCATCTGGCTCTCACTCATTAAAGTATATAGCAGTGTGCACAACAATTTAGGCTTCACAATCGCATTAATACAAAAAATATCAACAATTTGATGTAAAGCAATCCAAGTTGGATATTTTTCTGTGGCTTTGTGAAGTTTGATGTATCTAGCTACAAAGCGGTACACACTGTGAGGTTTTTTAACATTTGTGTAGGCAACCAAGATACAAAGAAATATATCCTGACAAGATTTCACTAGTGAAGACAAATTGTTGAGTAAATGTCATGGGTCAAAACCATTTTTCAGTTCTACAAAGACTTCTTATAGGAGGCATGCTTGCAGAACCACAAAAAGGATATTACTTTTGACAACACCAAGCCACTTTTGGATGGTGCCACTCCAATGACACGGTGCACACTCCTAAGAATAACACTGCTCTGTTCTGCTGTGCGTATTTTGCAGAGATATGTAAAAAGTCGTCAAGTCTTCACAGATCGTAGGAAGCTAAGAACGTCACTGGAAGTATTTTAATAGGTTTCATATACTCACAAATCTCTTCCTCGAGCCAAGGCAGCTGAACTTGATGCGCCAAAACCCAAAAGATAAAAGCCGAGGTGAACTTAATGGTCCTGCTGTTGAGCTACGTCTACATCCAGCTCCAACAGGCTGGCCTAGGTTCTTAATTAGGAGGAAAGGAGAGCACTCTGCCGCGGTGAATTAAAGATCCTGCCACTTTGCAGAGCGTTACACAAGAGCCCGGGCTAAATTCAGCTTTGATATACCGCCGCAGAAAGTCATCAAAACAGGATTTTCCCATGAATACGAAGAAGACTTCTTAAATGTGCCTGGCAGAGGTGATTTTGCAGTGGCAGGCGCAAGGTTGATATTTCCATACTTTTCACCGTTAACCGCAGCTGCGACTTGAGATTGGTAGTGCATTTCTGTGCCTGTGTATTCATGTGTGATACCTACTACAGCACCCTCATACACAACTGCACAATGTGTATCAGAGTAGGTTTTTAACTCTATATCTTGAGTTCTGGAGTTGAATGATTCTGCTTCTCAAGGGAGTATAACCAGAGTATTAATAGAGTTACACTGCTTACATGGTCTGTGGGTCTGATGGACTAATTAAGAAGTGTCTGTGACAAAGTGCGTAAAAGTCATTTTCCAGCTTCCCACTGGAAAAGAAGAATAATTATCACCTCATGACTCATTTAGCCTGCAAAGACTCATTTCTATTCCTCAATCAGCAGCAGTGTCCTAATCAGACTGTCTTGTGCCTGATTGGTCACAGGTCAGTTCCTATGCTGATACAGTCAGGAAAAAAAAAAGTTGACAGACAATATCCTGCTAGATTAGAGAGACTTCAGTTCGCTCCAAATTGTTCGTGCTCACAATGTGTCAGTGAAGAAATGGAATTCATAGGCAAGGCCAAATTGCTTTATCTTGGTTTTGGATTAAAATTTGGACAGGTTATTCATACTGGAAAATAGACTCCAGAGGTAATTTTTCAAGCTGTTTCAGATGGATTTAATGAATATGAGCATGTGAATGTGTTGCGAAATCAGTGGAATCCATTCATTCACTGAACTGAAATGCATCACCTTGGTGCCACAATGGAAAGCAGAACATTGTTTGACTGACTTGAAATATGTCCTCAAGAAAGGGACACACAGTCTGATCTTTTTTCCTGTCTGTAGCATTGATACATTGTCCAGTACATGATATCCAAACAGGAAACAACCAGGGGTGAATTCCATCACTTTACCCACAGCAAGTGCATCAACAGAATACCAACACCCACCTAGTAGGCCTTGTGTGTGCCAAGGTGAAGTGAACAATCCCTGTAAAACACTAACATTTTGCAATGCACCAGTGTTGGGATAAGCAATACTGGGTTTAGGAAGGATTTAAGAGGGAATTTCACAAAAGGTGATGTGTGATGCCTGCTTGCCATATTTGTTTCTTTGTGACTCTGTGGGATTATTAATTCCTCTGAAAACTCCCAAAACAAACCCAGGATATTTTCCAATGCCCTGCACATAGTCCATCCACAGCCACCGTAAGCATAACTGCCGTACAACATCATGAATGAACATTTATGTCCATATTTGTATGACATTCTCTGACTCACCCAGCTAAAATGAGCCCTTTAACATTACGCAGTATGTTTGCTGCCAAGAGTGAACACTATACTGTTTGTGTGGTTATGAAGCTGCGTGACATTATGCAGCGCTTCCAGGGGTGTTAAAGAAAACAATATTTTCCCTTACCATAGCATTATTCATAAATGTGTGGGGGGGGGGGGGGGGGGGCATGCAAGATGATTATGAAGTCCATGAATCAGCTTCAATCCAGGACAGTGGCTCTGCATATAAATTATCTCACTGGATTCCTTGTCCGCTGACGGTTTGGAGAAAATATGAAGAATTCAGACAGAGCATTACTCTTAGCATAAGCATATTGTTAAGGAGATTAATAGCTACACACAGGACTGGGAGCAGATTTCTTTCAATATTCTGTCCACATGCATACTCCAAATTCCAC